>NC_036173.2:0-300000 GCF_900002385.2 Plasmodium yoelii | reverse complement strand
CTTTAATAAGAAAACGCTTTCTTACACACAAAAATAATTGAAGAAATCAGAAAAACAGAAAAGGAATGCAAATAAAAGAGTATATATATATATATATATATATATGTGTGTGTGTGTGTGTGTATATCATATATGCATACTTTGGTGTGAAGCTTTAAACTTAATATTAGGGCATATAGACAATACGGTTCCATGAAAATGAGATAAAGCCTATAAATGGTTATTATATAAAAATATTATTTCCTGAACTTATTAAAAAAATTGATTTTCAAACAAATATAGCTAACATAATTTTTGCATTCCCTTATATAATATTTCTTGAAAATATAATATTAATAAATAATAAAAAAAAAAAAAAAAAAATTATTATAGCTAGTTGGAATAATAAAAAAATATGTACTGTTAATAATTACAATCCTATGATTTTCCAATTCTATACTTGTCCTAATATATTTACAAAAATGATTTATATTTTGAAATTGATCCTTTTGATTTTAATTCGTCTTTTTATTTATTCATTTATTTATTTATTCATTTATTAATTTTTTAAACATATAGATTTTTACAATTCCTTAAGAATTAATAAAACAACAATTCCTTACTTGCACACAAATTGTGAATTATTATTACACCTCAAAAAAAATATAGTAAAATGTGCATATCCAATTAATATAAATAATTTATAATATATTTTATTGTTTGATCATTTTGTTATTCTCCATTCCCATTGTTATGATTTTCTTTATTCCTTGAATGACGAAAGAGTAGCATATACATACATATATATATATGTATTTATATATATATGTATTTATATATATATGTATATATTTATATATTTGTAATAAATAAATATATACTACGAATGCTGCGATATTTTTTTATCCGAGTAAGAAAAAGGAAAGAAATAATGATAAAAAAAAACTATATGCAAAAAATAAAATAAATAAAAATAAATTATATGCTGAAGGAACAAAAATGCCTTAAAAATATGACTATATATACATAACAAATAAATTAACATATGCTTTTTAAACGCTCAAAGAAAAATTCTTATACTAAACAAAAAGCCTCCATATATGAATATATATATATGTATGTGTAATGGTCGCAATAATATGATATAAATTTTTAATATTAGTCCCTCGAATATTTTTAGATATATTTTGAATGTGCTTATATATAATCCTTCAAAAATATATATTGATACCCTTTTATTTTGAAATATAAATACAAAGTATGCATGCATATATATATATATATATATTATACTAACGACGAAAGAATATCACAAACTAAATTTAAAATAAACAACATTAAAAAAGATATTATGTAATATAAAATAAATGAACTGAACATATGTCGAATTGGTGAATTCATGAAGAATGCTAAAATTAATTTAAAGAGTAAAGGAATAAGTGTAATATAGCTTGATTTTATAATTATGCAATTTCTTTACTTCTTTTAATATGATCACAAAGAGTAACATAATATATAGGGGTTTGTGTATCATATGTATATATATAAATAAATGTTAAACATAAAATTCGCAAAACCTTGAATTATTTCTTTTTATATATAAAAATAATCGCAAAATATACAAGTTAAATAGAAAATATTAAAGTAAAAATAAGCAAAAATAAGCAAAACAAAATATAAATTTTTAGCTTTATATAAAAAAAATTTTACTTTTTTATTAACTATTTATTTTTCATATGTATTATAAAAGAAAATTATTTTATTAAAAAAAATAAATTAAATTAAATAAGCATAATAATCACTTGATATATGAATTATAAAAATAAAAAAAATCCCCCTGCTTAAATGACAAATAAAAAGATGCTATTTTTATTTTTTGTTTATACAATTAAAAATGGAAGTGATTAAAAAAATAATAAATAAAATTATTTGTATATATATATATAAATATTTCTAAGTACATGAATAATAAATAATATAGCATTACTATTTAACATAATTTTATACTGTATATATATCATGATTATGTAGCGTATATTTTTTACGATATTCAAAAAATGCTAATATAATTATTTTGTACATATATTTTGTACATATATTTTGTTCATATATTTTGTTCATATATTTTGTACATATTTTTTTTGTTCATATATTTTGTTCATATATTTTGTACATATATTTTTTGTACATATTTTTTTTGTTCATATATTTTTTGTTCATATTTTTTTTGTTCATATATTTTTTGTTCATATTTTTTGTTCATACTTTTTTTGAATCGACGTATATATATATATATATATAAATTTTAGAAAAAATATGCAAAAAATATTACCCAAATATTATATATCAGTTTTAAAATGCATGTACGTAATTTAGCAAAAATAAAGGGGTAATTGATAAATTTTACACAAGATTATTGAAAAAAAAAAAATATATATATCGAATATTTATACAAATATTATATAAGAGTTTGTTTGATTAAGTGCTATTAACATATTAGGCTATAATATGAATAAATATATTTGTATAATTATAATATTGTATTGTCGTAGTTAATTGATAAAACATATTTTAGTATAAATATATAAAGCGGGATACCGTAAGGAAATTACATAATAGTGAAAAAAAAACTGTTTAGTGATGAAATATATTAATAATATCGTAAAATTCATACGAATATATACATATATATATATAACAAAGTTAAATAAGCATAAAATCGGTAAAAGTTCCACATAAATATTTATAAAAATAAAATTATGACATGTACATGTAAATTTTATAAAAGAGAAAAAACATAATTGTAATATTTCGAAGGAATAATTAGTTAAAACTTAATATCTTTACAAGTAATGTGTAAATAAAGCTATTAAAAGACAATTATTTTTTTAATATATCTCTATATTTTATTATATAATTTTTATATTATATATTTTTTTTGAGAAAATTATGCACCAATTGTATATGAACATAGTCATAATATTTTGTGCAAATTGAATATTTTTGCATAATATAGAATGAATGCATATTTATTTTTTTTCAAAAAGCGCGCAATAATTGATAGGTGAAATTTTAGGTGTGGTTAAAATATTCTTCATATACCAATTTATTGTCTTTCAAATTAAAGATATATAGTTTTATGAAAATGGACATGATATATTATTGAAAATAATTTACTGGTCATATTAATATTAAATGTATGGGTGTGCAAAGGAGATAATTTAAAACTTGCTGATTATGAAAGAATATTTTGTATTTAAAAAAAATAAAATAAAGCAAAATAAGGCAAAATAAAGCAAAATAAAATAAAAGTTAATTATTAATTTAATTTTTATTATGCTATCTCGTAATATTTTTTCATATACTTAATTAATTTTACGACCTTTCCCATTTTATCGCCCTAATATTTTTCTTTCAATTATTTTGTGCTATATTCGGAGAGGGTATTTAAGTTTCTACCAATTTGAATATATCATTAATGAATGGCGATTATTTATTTTCACTAAAATGGTGATTGTGCTTATCCATAATGAGATCGTTAAATATATATGTGTGTGCAAATTGGTATTGTTAATATATTTCGAATTATAAGATATAGAAAAAAATATATGAATAAATTAAGATATAAAAGTTGATATATATAACTATGATAACTCTCTATTGTATTTATTAACTGTTTGCCTTAACATGTTCATAAATTTTACATCAGTTTTATAGTCATATGTTTTCTTCAAAGCTTCCTCTGGGTGTGTGTCTAAAGGGTTTTCGTCTTCCTGATCATATTCAGATTCTACCTTTTTATCAATAGGCCATGGTATAACAATTCCCGATTTTTTTGATATTCTTATTATTTGATTATCATCAGTATATCTAATAGAAACTTTTGTATTTGTTTTTAAAAAGTTATCTATTAACTGAACATTTGAATAGTGTATTTTTTTTTCAATATAAACATATTTATTATCAATAAATATTTTCCTTAAATTACATCCTTTTACTTTAACCATATTCCGAAATTTATCACAACTTAATACTTCGCCTATTTTCCCTTTATCTTTTCCTGATATTACTTTCACTTCATCTCCTGGTTTTATTTTCCATATCTTAATAATATTCCTTGGCTTAATAATTTTATGATTCCTTACTTGTTCATATTTTAAAAATAAATTATTTACATTGTTCAATAAGTAATATATTTTATTTGGGCTTGAAAAAATCGAAGAAAACATTTTTCATGTTTTCCTTTTTTTTTATGAGGATTTGCTAGTTTACCCAAAACAGGGAATAATAACTCAATAACCACACAATACCCACATTAAGGTATAGATAAAAAAAATGTTTAAGCTCATATATACATCATTTGTATAAAACTATGTTAAGTAAACTATTTTTTATATAATTTTTTTTTTTTTTTTTTTTTTATTTCAAAAATATATCTCTTATTAATACAAATAAATGTATACTTTTGTGCTTATTTATTTATATAATATTATTTTTGAAAAATATAGTATACCGTTAAAAAAAATATTATGTGTACATAAATAATGAGAAAGGAAAATATTTTTAAAACAAATCCGAATTAATTGTTACGATAATTATTATCGTTGTAGGAAACGAAACATAAAGAGATCGCGAAAAATAAAGAGAAAAATTATTTTCAAAATTAAAAAGAGGAGTTCAAATTAACCTCACAAAAATTTATTATTCAAATGTATCCAATAACACCATTTGAAACTCTACGCAAAGATATTTATAGTTCTTAATTCAAACTAAACAAATTTATATATGCTTATCCATTTAGATATATACTATCCCCTATTATACATATAATTTAATGTTTACCATTTGACAAAAAATGCCACTATATTAATACTTTTAAAAGACGAATTTTGTTGTAAAATAAAATGATGAACAAATTGAAAAAATTTCTTTTTATTAGAAACGGAAAGTTTTCAGTAATTTTAAATATATACTAAAAAGATAAATTAAGCACACACACACATATGTACATAATTTGGAGAAAATTGTTTAAAATAGCTAGCTAGCCAATTTATTTTATTTTATTTTATTTTATTTTTTTTATTTTTTTTTTTTTTTTTTTTTTTTTTTAGGACAGCCAAATAAAATTTTTGGCTTTTACGTCGTTTAGTATGTTAGTTTTGATGGTTACGGGGGATGGAATACAAACACCTATGAGTTATGTAAGAAATGTTAAAAAAGAAATACAAAACGAAAAAGAAGAAAAAATGACAATGGAAGAAAAATTAATAAAGGAATTGGGATACACAACGTAAGTACATATAAAAATAGTTGCAAAATCATATTTTTTATTTCAAAAATGTCTATATTTTTTCCCCAATTAATATTGCCATGTTTTCTTTTATTCGTATATGCTACTATATAGTATATCATTAAAATAGTTTTACTATGTGTATAATTTTTGCACACATATTGTTTGTGTTATTCTTTATTCGCAATAATGTTATTTATGCGTTTTTTGGAAATTTTCGAAGGTACAATGAGTGGAAAAAGGCGGGAATAATTCCATCAGGAGAAGATGACAACAAATAAGTTCCAACTTTAGCCCAACCCAACTTTATAATAGCCATTTTATTTTTTCCGTATATATGTGACTAGTAGTATTATGTACACTTTTGTAAAGACATAATAATTCAATAAATATGTTTATACAACAAATGAATGTTTTATTTAAAAATGAAGAAAATAAGCAAAAGATACAGAATGTATATATATATTCATTTATTTATTTTTTTATTTATTTATTTATTTATTTATGCGTTTGGAACATTATGTGTAATAGGCTTTAAAAATAAGTTGCTAAACTGAAAGAAAAATGTTACATACATGCATAATTTTTTTACGTGTTTAATGTTTGGTTTTTTTTTAGTTCATTTTTTAATTATGTAAAAATTGATGTTTCACATAATATATAATATTTTTAGCATAATTTCTTTACATTTTTTTAACGAACTTTTTAACATTTTTTTTGTATTTTTTAAATTTCAAAATTTTTTGTTAATATAAAAAAAACATATGATAAAATCTGTTAATTTGTTCTCCTCCATTTTTGATATTATGTATAGCAGCGTTATAATTAACTGGAAAATGCATAGAGCTGATTTGGCAATTTTTTTTATATTAGATCTTTTACATTGTATATGTTGTTTTTGCAAAGTAAAAATATAATCAGTTTTTTTTATTTCTACAGATATATTTCTACAGATTTATTTTTACAGATATATTTCTACAGATTTATTTTTACAGATTTATTTTTCTACACTTTTATCTTGACCCATGAAAGTAGCTATATATAACTAACAAATTGAATAACTGACATAATTTTAGTTTTTTTTTGTTTTTTTTTTTGTTTTTTTTTTTGTTTTTTTTATCATGTTTATAAAAAAATATAATAACATTTTTGAAAAAAATGGGGAAAGAATAATGGGGACAATAATATTACGTAATAATTTTAGTTCAATTAGATTTTTTTTTTCCAAGTCTCTTTATAAAAATAAAAAACCCTTGAACATCGATTATATAAATAAAATTCGAAAAAATAATGAACAAAACGAACAAAATGAACAAAACGAACAAAACGAACAAAATGAACAAAATGAGCAAATCAAATGTAAGCATATAGAAGGAGAAAATGTTTGTGGTCAGATTAATAAAGAATATAGATACAGACATAGATTTAATTTTAATAGAGAAATATATAAAAAAAATGGAGAAGATAATAAAAGAATAACTAAAATATGCGAAGAGTTATATGAAAATATAAAAAAAAAAGAATATAATGATTTTGAAAATAAGTTAGTATATTCTATTTCGCTAGCTGAAAATGCAATAGAAATTTCACAGCTAATAAATGTAATTAGCAAATCGAATATTTTGGAAATATCTAAAAGGAATAAAGAATATGATGATAACAATAAAATAATATCTTCATATATAATCTTAATTAATAAAAGCTTAAAAATATTTGATAATATGCCAATAAGGAGTATAAGTTTAATTTTAAATAGTATGGTTAAATTAGGTAATTATCACACACATTTTATTGATCTATTTATTAAAAATATAAAAAATATAATAAATAAAAGTAATAATATAGACATATGTATATTTTATCATTTTTATGTTAATTCGTTAAATAATTTTTTAATTTTAAATGAAAATATGGAAGATATGTTAAAATTATTTTTGGACAAAATAAATAATATTGCTTTAGAATTACAAATAAAAGGAATTTCATCAGTTTTACGGTGTAATAAAAAATTAGTAAAAAATATGAACAATTTGAATAAAATAAATAAAATAAACAAAATGAGTACAGACTTAGAAAACCAAATAAATGATAATAATTCCATTTTAAATAAAGAAGATTTAAAAATTATTAACGAAATAAATTTAAAATTAAAAAATAATTTTTATATAAAAATGAACTATGGAAGTATACAACAATTATGTAACATATTAGAAGATTTCGAATTTTTTAATTTAATTGATAATGATATTTATTATGATATTTTAAATATATTAAAAATTCCTAGTAATATTTATAAATTAAAAAATATAGATTTGATAAATATATTAAATAATATAAAAAGTAGAAATAATAAATATAAAGATCTACTTCCATTGTCTTATTTTTCATTTATTTTTGATATTTTAAAAGAAAAAAATTATTCAGAATGTTTAACTAATGATTTAGCGGAATTAATAAAATTAATACAATATTTTAAAAAAATGTATAATAATCTTAATTTTTGCATGAACAAGTCAGAAATTATATTATTTAAAAGAAATTTAAATGATGTGTTATCAATATCAACACTTATTTATATTTTACATGATTATTCTATAATTAACAAACGTGATACTTTATTAAATTCATTTACTTTGAAATTATTTTACAGAATAATGGAATGTTTAAATAGTGAAATAATAGATGATAATAAAAATGTTTGTGAATATTTAACAAAAATTCAAACTAGCGAAAAGTATAAATTATTTGATAATAATTTAGAAAAAAAAAAAAATAATATTCTTGATTTAAACACACATTTGTTACTAATAAAATCAATTGATATGCTTATAGATAAAAGTGTAATAAATAATAATGATTATATTTTTTGTAAAAATTTTATTTATTTTAATTTTTGTAATAAATTGAAAATTTCAAATTGTATAAAATATGAGGAATATGATAAGTGTGAAAAATATATTCATTATTATTTATATATAATAGGTATATTTGGTAAAATAAAACATGATAATTTTTATTTTTTATTATATTTCATAAAAAATGCATTAATATTATCTGTTTATTTTACAACAAAAGATATAGTGATGTTATTAAGGGGGGTAAGTAAGTGTTCTTATTTGATTGATAAAATTAATTATTTTTTTTTTGATTCGACACTAAATTATTTAAGCTTTTTAATAATTAAAAAAAATGATATAAATTGTTTAGACTTGAATTTGAGTAGCAATAGTGGCAACATTAGCTTATTTGAAAATAGGCAGTTAGCTATAAATAAAGTTGAAAGCTGTTTTGATTTTGAAGAGAAAGAGAAAGATATGGTAAGCATAACAAATAATATGTATAGACAAATCGAAAATATAATTCAAATAAATTATAAATATATTAATACCTTGGAAATAAACCAATTAAATAAAAACAAATTTAATAATTTGACACACTTATCCGAGTCTACATTAGATCAATTTGAGAATAAAATGAAGTTTCAAATTTCTGAAAAATATGAAAAAAAAAAAAATAATAATAATAATATTCTTGCATATAACGAAAAACAAATGTGTTATATGGATTGTTGTAATATATTATATTATATGAATAAGCTGAACTATATAAATCATGATATTATAAAGTTAGTAATAAAAAATATGTATGTAAAAATTAATTATTTAAAAAATGAGCACATACTTAAGGCCATCAATTCGTTAGCTATGATAAAAAATATCGATAAAGAGCTTCCTTCTTTTAATTATTTTATCAAAAAATTGCTGTTTCAATTTTGTTACAATATTGGTAATGTCAGTGAAAATAATGAAAATGGTGAAAATGATAAAAATGGTAAAAATGGTAAAAATAGTAAACATGATAAACATTCCAATTGTGTGCATAAAATAGACGAACTAATAAAAATGTTTTATATAATAAGTAAATTATCCACAAAAAATGAATATAAAAATAATTTAATAAGAAAATATATTTTAATATTATTAGAAGAGTTATTCGAAAAAAATAACTATCATCATATAAACAACACTCTTATTCTTCTTACTATTAAAGCTTTTAAAAATATGTATCCATATCGCTATATAAAGCTAGTTAAAATGGTCATAAGCTGGATTAATGACGAAATTGGAAATGAAGAAATTTTTAAGAATAAAAATAATAATTTAATTAATTTTGATTTTTTAAAAACTTATTTTTCTGTGTTACCTACATTAGTTAATCCAACAACAAACATTTATTCTGATATAAATGACAAATATTTATTAACAAGTAAGAAATTATTTTCTATATTACATGAACAGTTCAGGCAAAATAATTGCATAAAAAATGATGCTATATCGGTAATTGTGGATTTTATGAATATTTCTTTCCATTATATGGATAATTTCTTTTTGGAAAATTATCCTAATTTAATTTTATACATAATTAATGAAAAAGAAATTTTATCAAAGGAACAATTTTGTTTATTTTTGTTAAATTTTAAATATTTATCAAATTGGGGACTCAAAATTAAAGACAATCAAATTAGCGAAGACAATTATAATATAGACAGTCAAAATAAATATACTGAATTATACAATTTGATTGAAAAAAGTTTTAACGAATTTTTGAATAATGATAAAAATAAATATATGAATGAAATAATTTATGGAAATAATAATCCAAATGATGATGGAAATGGTAATTTGAATTATGACTTTAGTTTTAATAAAAAAAAGTTAACATTTTTAGATACCGAAGATAATAATGAGGAAGAAATAATTTCTATGGAATATAACAGTGTTAATATAAATGATTTATTTGATATAAAAAAGAATAATTTGAATAGTGATATTATAAATAAAAAAGAAAAAAAAAAAAATCTTTATAAATTTGTAGAAAATAATGAAAGAAAAGAGGGGAAACATGAATTGTGTGGAAAAAAAAAAAATAGATTAAACGAATTTGAAATTATTTTGAGGAAATATGCATATTGTCAAAATAATGCAAAAGATAAAATTGAAATTGTAAAAAATAAAAAAATATTTTTATTTGATATTAAATATATTGAATTGAAAAAAAATATTATTTTTGAATTTTTGGAGGAACAAAATTATTTTAAGGAACCTGATGATTCAACTATAGAATTGTTACCACATATAAATTTGCGATTATTAATTTTAAATAAATTAAATTTTTATATTTTTATTATGCCTTTTTTTGAATGGGATAGTTATTATGGTAGACTAGAAAAAGCTAAAGCGATTTTCCACAAATTATTAAGCATTACAAATAATACTAATTCATATCCTATACAAACAAATAGGGACAGTGTTTTTTCATCTATTGGTCAATATAAGTAATTTTTTTTTTTTTTACACATTTTTCTCCTATTATTTCACATATTTATGTGTGTAAATATATAGAGAATGAACAGTAATGTAGGATATATGTATAATGTAATTTTTCGAAATTTTACTAAGAATATAATTTTTTTAATTATGAGCAATATTATGCATGTTCATATTTTTTTTTGTTATTCAAAATATTTACCTGACTTGTTCATATTTTTTTTTTTTTTTTTTAAATTCATATTAAATTAGTTTTTTTACTGTTTGTGGGATACAACGGTTTATTTTGTTTATCTACTTATTTATTTGCTTGTTTATTATATGTTTCTTAGTTTGATTATTCATTTATTTATTGTTATTTAAGTCTAATAGGAAAAACGAGAAACAATGAACACTATGAGTTTGACGTTTCTCTACAAAATATATTTACAATTTTAGTGTTATTTTTTTGTGCATATACAATATTATTATTTTTTTTTTTTTTTAGCAAATAGCTAAATATTTTACAATTATTTTGTTCCATTATTACACTTTTTTTACGTTTCCTTAATGCACAAATTAAGTTGTTTGAATAGTATTTTTTAAATATAAACATTTATTATCATTTTAAAAAATTTATTTTTAAATTACCATTTTCTTTATTTATCCATGCCAATGCTAAAAAAAGGGAAAGAGAAAATAATTTGGAATATTTACCATACATTATTTCCTTCCCTTTTTTCTCTAAATATGTAATATATGCATATAGATATATGCAAATTGATTGTGTATGGATAAATAATGAAATTCGTTGTGATAAATATTTTTTTCCTTATAGTGTTTTTTTTTTTTTTTAAAAAATATGATTTTTTGAATGTTTCAAAGAAACATACTTATAATTTTCTTAACGGAAATATTATTAGAAAAAAGGAAAAATATAATTCTAAAAATTTAAAATGTAAAGTAGAAGGTATTGAATATAAAGTTCAGAATGTAGACAATTCAATCGAATTTTATAATAATGTGTTGGGGTTTCAAGTAGCAGAAAAGGGAGATAATTATGCTAAGCTTATTTTAGCAAATAACGAAGCATACATTAAGTTGATAAAAAATGAGGAGGATAATTTTATTATAGGAGAAGTGAGAACAAGCATTAGTGTGTATATATGTGTATATATATATTTATTTATATATGCATTTATTTATATATGCATTTATTTATATATGCATTTATTTTTTTTTGATTTTGTTTTAGCATTCATTCCTAGGGTTAGGAGTACATTTGAAAGAATTCGATTTAAAAAAGGTCAATAAGTACAAAGGGCATATTGAGGATGAATTGGATAAAAGGCCAATAACTGCTTGCATATTACCAGACGAAGATGTAAAAAAAAAAAAAAAAAAAAATATATATATATAGTCTATTCTGTTTTCAAATTGTGAAAGTGAAAAATGATTAACATTATAAAATTTTTGATATTGAAATAAATAATTTAAATACTTTTACAGGCACAAGTGCGAAGATTTTGGACAAATTGTTTTATAACGGATCCTGATGGATATGGTATAGAAGTGGTAGTGGAGGAAAAAGAGGTTCCGAAATTGAATAGGGTTAGGAAAAATAAAAAAATAATAAGAACAGTTTACTGTTTTGTTTTAATATGATCTGTTATTTTTTTTGTAATTCATAATTTATACATCCTCAATAAAATTTTTTAGATCCGACTTTATACAACATCGACGAAAGATTCTCAGAAGTTTTATTCTGACATTTTAGGAATGGACGTAAATATATAAAATGAATAAAATGAATAATTGAACGAATTGAACGAATTGAAGAGTGTTATCTAATTTTTCAACATGATATTTATTAAATAAATATATATTTATATACACAAATGTGTATTGTTATAAGTATAATAATTATGAATTATTTTATTAATTTTAATTTTATATATTTTAGTTAGTGAAAATCCAAAGTCATTTAGAAGAAATTTCATATCCCTGGAATATTTATGGTGGTATGAGTTATTATTTTTCGAATAAAAATAATTCAACTATACTTCAACTAGCTTATGCATATGATGAAAACAAAGTAAGAAAAGATACATTTTTTATTTTTCTGTTCATATTTTACACATGTTTTGAAATAAGGAAAATTTATGAAAAATATTATTTTTTGTTTATTGATTTTTATATATTATATTCTTGCATATTTCATCACAGCTGCACATGGGGAATTCCTTAGGAAATTTAATTTTGAGTTTCCAAGATTTAAATATACTTGAAAAAAGACTAAAAGAAAACGATATAAAAATTATTAAATCGAATGGGGAGATTATAGTGAAAGATTTGGATGGGTACAACATTTGTTTGAAGCATATTACATAGTTCAAAAAGGGGATAACATAATAAAAGTATTTATAATAATAATTTTTTTTTTTTTTTTTGAAATAGCTATATGCTAAAAAAATATGACTTGTTCATGCAAAAATGTCGTTATATGGATAATTATTATGCACATTCCTGAGGGTGTGTAAATATATTTTTGTGTTATTAAAACGTTATAATAAAGAATAAATATAGTTTAGTCTCATATAAATTGAAATAGTTTCAATGGATGTTTAAATATAAGTAAAAGATTAATGTGACATATATAAATGGTAATAATAAACAAATGTTTGTATAAATAATTAGCATTTATGTTACATGTATATTTTTTTTATTTTAAACGATTTGAATATTAGAATAAATTAAAGTCGATTTTAGTTTAGTTTATTTTAAATGTTATAAGATATTTTATACATGCACACATATTTATCTATATATTCTTAAAAAAAAGGTATGAACAAATCGATAAATTTTGATATGTAAATAAAATAAATTACATATAAAATAAAAATGTATATTAAAAAAAAAAAACGAATAATTTGAACTATTTATTAATAGTTGTGGGATTATTATTTCGTTTTTTTGTTATTTACGTCATTTATTTTATTCGCATTAATTTTGTTATTTATTTTAATAAACTCATTTGAAAATAGTGTGAGTTTTTTTTTGTCCTCAACACTGTGTTGGAGGAATGCAACTATTTCTTCTGCTTTCTATGTGAAATAAAAAATAAAAATAAAAAAAAATAAAAAAATGTGAAGGAATATATATGTTTCTTATATTTTAAGAGAAAGCCAAATGAATGAATGTGAAATATGTAGTACATTGTGATATGAACAAATGTGTGTGCATTACTTTGAAATTTTTCAAAAAGTTTAATAAGGACTCATCAAGTGGCAATTTGCATAAATTCGTTAATTGCTTCAGATCTGGAAAAGAAGCGAAAGGCAAAAAATGAAAAAGTAAAAAATGAAAAAATACAAATTGGAGAGCGAAAGGGAAATGTCTTATTTGAAATTGCATGGCACGGTAATAATTAAACGATAAGCAATTATTTTTTTTTTTTTTTTTTTTTTTTTTTTTTTTTAATTCGAGGCAATGCCACGGAATGTAGACATACCAGCTATTTCCTTTTGTTCTGCGTTGTTTGACTTTTTTTTATTATTAGAACCTGCGATAAAAAATTAGAAAATAAAATGAGTCGTATTTATATATGCATATACAATGTATTAAATGTGTATGCTTAAATTATTTATATTTTCGTTTTATATTTTTTGCGATTCTCACTTTTATTTCCCTTTGGAGAAATAATTGGGGGGAATTTTGTCTCATCATTCGTTTCGTTTTTGTTAGCTTCGGTTTTGTTTTTTCCCTTTTTGCTATTGCTATTATTATTATTGTTATTACTACTATTGCTATTATTGTTATTATTATTTTGAGTGGAATTTTTTGGTTGCTTTGTTTTATTTTGTTTGGATGAAATACCTTGAGTTAAATTTGGAAATTCTTGGTTATCTGTATTTTTTTTATTTTTTGGAATATTATTAACATCCCATCCAAGTTTTTTATTATTTTTATTATTATTTCCATTTTCTTGTTTTTTTTTTGAATTTTCAATTTTAATTTGCATATTTATTTTTGTTTCTTCCCCTTTCATAATATCTACAAGTTTTTCAATTTTCCTTTCCCCAGTTGTACTCCATTTCATTTTTTCGGTTTTTTTTTTATCATCACCTTTTTTATCATCACCCTTTGCATCTTCACCCTTTTTATCTTCACCTTTTTTATCTTCACTCTTTTTATCACCAATATCCTCACCCTTATCCGATTTATTTTCATTTTTTTTATTCACTTTATTTTTTGTTGTTTTTTCAGTTTTTTTGTTTGTACTCGATATTATTGCACTATTTTGATTTGCCACATTTTTCTGATTTTTATTTTTGGCTTGAACGTTTCGTTTTTCTATGTTCGTAGATGTATCGAGATTAGATGCAGAATTTTTAATATAATTTAGCGTATTATTATCACCGCTATTTTTAGCACTTTTATTATCTAAAATTTTTTGATTATTTGTATTTTCTATTATTGTTTCGTTTCTTTTTTTTTGATCCACATCTAATTGGTCAGAAAATTTAGTGTTATTGGTTTTGAGGGTATTAGATTGTTCGTTTTCTAATTTTTTAGACATTTTTTTATATTTAACATTTGAGAAATCGTTAGAATTATCATAATGGTTAGGGGTCGAAGTCGGTTCATTATTATTGTTTTGCTCAAATGCAAGAGAATTGTCGGTGTCACCATTTTTACCAACACTTTTACCAACACTTTTACCAACACTTTTACCATCACTTTTACCATCACTTTTACCATCACTTTTACCAACACTTTTACCATCACTTTTACCAACACTTTTACCATCACTTTTATTCTTATTTCTATTTTTATCTTTTTTATCTTTTTTTTCTTCTTTTTCTTCTTTTTCTTCCTTTTCTTCCTTTTCTTCCTTTTCTTCCTTTTCTATCAAATTATTTACCTCTTGAAGCTGCTTTTTAACTTCTTCAATTAGTTGTGGGTTCTTTTCTTGTAATAGCAATGATTCTATTTCTGTTTTTTGTTTGATAAGAAATTGTTTATATTGTTTATTCGAATAATTTTCTACGGGTTCATTATCTTGTTCATTTATAAAACCTTGCTCACTTTGCATACGATTCTGTATGTTACCATTTTCTGTAACAATATTATTCTCTTTAATATGCAAATTATATGAACTATTTTGACTATTATTATCATTTTGAAATAAATTATCTTTTAAATAAATAAAAGGAATAACAAAAGGCATAGAACCTTTAGGAAATAGATCATTAAAATTAAACCATTGCATATTTTGACTAAACCTTACTGGTAAATCATGTGGAAAATAATTTGAATGCCACCAAAAAAACATAAGTTCAGATGAAAATGGTCCTTGTATATTTCCTGACAAATCTTTATATTGCCATACATCTCCTTTTATTTTGTTAAATTTGTTTATTATTTCTATGTATCTTGAGATATCAACATTGTTATTTAAACTCGGTTTTGAATCGCTTGGAATTTGATTCGTTTCATTAGTATGTTTTTCAGAATCTGGTTGTTCATTTGGTAATAGAATAGAATCCTCTATTTTATCTTTAGATGTGTAATGGGTTCTAATATAATTAATTTGAGCATTTGTCATTTGATTATGAAGACTAGAATTATTATCTTTACTTCTATTAGTATTTTCAAAAGGTGTAGAATCAGAACCCATTTCTTCTTTGTTAATTGTGATTCGATTCTTCGAATTATTGATATCATTTTGATTAGAACATTGAATAGTTGCATCTACATTTGTGTTGTTTATATCTGATATATTTTTAGATGCATCTTTATTTTTTTTATTACTAGAAATGCCGATAAAATTTAACCATTTATTTATATTTAAAGATTTTTTTTTATTATTATTATTTTCTACATCTGCTTGTATATTATTATTTTCAACACATTTTGAAGGTATAGATGTAGAATTGTTAGAATTTATCAAATTAAATTGAGATTCTTTTGTTTCAAAATCATTTATATTTATTTTATTATCTATATAGGATAATTTATTTGTAGTATTTTCATTTATATTATTAACATAAAGAGGATTATTGTTAAGATGTTTTAAATTGTTTTGAATCTGCATTTGGTTATCATTTATTTGTTTTTCTGAACTAGCCAAATTAAAATTTTCTAACATCAATTGAGTAATTAATTCTCTTTTTTTATTTTCAGTTAAATTATTAAATGCTTTTTCATCTATATTAAATATTTGCATAATTTTTTTAAAAATAAAAATGTTATTATTTTTGTTTGATTGATTCATAGATGGTTTATCAAAATTATCTGTATATATATTATCATCTATAAACATTTTATTTTCTCTATTTTTAACATTATCATATATTATTTTTGAATCCGGAATAGTGTTAATATTATTATGTATTTGTATATTTTGTGCATTTTGTTTTATATTAAAATTTGATAAGTTAGATGTAGATACATTATTTTTCATTGAGGAAATGTTTGTATTATTATATATTTCATTTATTTCATTGTTTCTAGAAAAGGGATAAGAATATTTATCATGAATATTTTGTGATAGATGTATGTTAGATAGATGTGATGATGATATACCATTTGAATGATTGTTATTAAATTTTTGTTCAGAATTATTATTTTTATTTTTTATTTTTTGCAATATACTTTCGTGTGGTATATCTGTAGTAGTATTTGAGGTCCTAAATTTTGTAAAATTAAAATTTGGATTGTTAGTTTGAGAATTTATTATTGTAGATACATCTATGTGAGATTTGTTAGGAAGATGGGTTCTAATATTATTTAAAGAATCATTTGAATCAAAATGTAAATGATTATTATTATCATTAGAATGAATGTTAGTAGATGTAGATTTATCCATAAAATTTGTTTTTTCAATATATTTTTTTATATCATATTTATTTTCAAAATTCGGATATTCCAATGATTGATAATAAGGGTGTGGCATATTTCCATAACTTCGATTTTGAATATGGGAATTTTTTAAATCCTTATGATATCCCTGTAAATTATTTTTATTAGTATTATTATATAATTTATTTAGAATATATTCCTTTTTTTCACTAAAATTATTATATCTATTTAAATTGTGAAAATTGACAGTATTGCTAATATTACTGATATTATTTTTATCATTAATAAACATCTTATTAACATTACTGTCAGATAATAAATAATTTAAATTTTTTTTATTATCAAACAATTTATGAATGTTATTTATTTTGTTATCATTACTTGTTTCCCTAGGATTTAAATTTTCCAAGGAATTTTTTATTTTCATGTTTTGATTATTATTATTATCATCATCTGTTTTATTTATTTTCTCGGTTTCGTTAGATGTTTTATCCTTTTCATTTTTTCCTTTTTTTTTTCCTTTTTTTTTTTTTTCAATATTTGTAAGTAGCTGATTATTATTTGTGGATGCTTCTTCTTTTTTGTTTTTATTTACATCTATGTTATTTGACATTTCATCATTTGTTTTTATATTTTCATTCTGTTTTAATTGATTAGGAATCTTTTTTAAAATTTCAGAATTATTTAATTCATTTTGAGAATAATTATTAATTCCAACACTTCCTCCTATTAGCCCAATAGAACCTCCTTTATTACTACTCAAATCAAATTGTTCATTTATTTTATACCATATTAAATCATCAGTAAGCTTTTTATTTTTTTCTATATTTTTTTTTCTAATATTACTCCAATCATCTTCTATAACATTTTTAGAATTTTTTTTTTCAACATTTTTTAAGTGTTTATTATTAACAAAATAGGAATTATTATTTGAAAAATTATTATTTTGCAATTTTCCAGAATCAAATAAATTTTGTTGTGCAATTGAATTATTTTTTCCACTTTTTCTATTATCATTATTTATATTTTCTACATCTTGAATATTTTTTCCTAAATTTTTATTATTATTATTGCTATTGCTATTGCTATTGCTATTGTTATTGCTATTGTTATATTCTCCTTTTCTTTCTTTATTGGTGGTTCTATTTTGCATCTGGTTAGAATCGGTTCCTACTTTTGCATTTACATTTCCGTTTGTATAATAAAAGTTGTTATTATTTCCATACATTCCATTTGTGGTTCCATTACCCCATTCATTTGGTCGTTGAGCATGAATCTGATTATGTTGATATTTATTATTTGAATCTATCGTCTTTTTATTAATATACATGTTTAATTTTGTGGGATCATTATTTTTGTTGGTAATATTAGGAGATAAATATTCATATCCATTTTTTATTTTATTATCATCATGGATAATAGAATCATTACTAACTGTATTCATATTATTTCCAAACATTTTATATTTTTTATATTTTGATTCTTCATTCGTTAAATTCATATAATCTACTTCTGTGTTATAATTTTGAGATATATAACCATCTAAATTATTATATCCATTTTTATTTAAAATATGTTGATTTTTGTTATTACCATATTTTGTTCCTGGGTTTTGATATATTTGTTTCTTTTTATTATATTTATCTGTCAAATTGTTAATAATTCGATTATTTGAATCAGTTCCTAAATTTTGGACACTACTTAATGTGTTTCCAATGTTGTTTCCAATGTTGTTGCTATTACTATTTTCAGTGTGTGGTAAATTATTGCCAAGATCGAAATCGTTACACATATCTTCTCTCTTATTATTATTTATATTTCTATCTTTAATATTGTTATGTTTTTTAGCATACATAGAAGTGTCGTTCATCTGGCAATTTTCCTCCGCCCCGTTATTGTAGCTTTTATTTGAATTTTTTAAGTCGGTTTTGGAAATGTTGCCATTAGTGCTGGTATTGTCATTGCCATTGCCACTGCCACTGTTATTGACATTGTTATTATTTCCAATTTGTGAATCAGAGTTTATTTTTCCGAATCGCCAAGATACGGGTCCAGCCCCTATTCCTCTTTCATTTTTTCGCCAAATGATTTTTTTATTATTATTTCCTAAATGATTAGAATTTGTGGTATTATTATTGTACGTATTTTCATTATTTAAATTATTTTTTTTAAAAAACGTATTTTTATTATTATCTAAATTTTCATATATGGTCATGTTATTTGTAACATGGTCATTATTATTGAATTGTTGGTTCATAGGAGGTATATTTGCTTCAACATATTTTAAATCATTATTTTTAATAAATTTTTGATTTTTTAATAAATTGTTATTTCTTTTATTAACATTATTTAAAGTGTTATTTGAATTAAATGATTCATTTATTTGACTTCTGGTTATAAAATTGTCTCTATTATAAAAATCATTTTTATTTTTATATCGATCAAATTTATCAAGCCCTTCTTTTTCTATTTCATTATTATTTATTAGTTCATTATTATCACCATATTCTATCATCTCTTTTTTATTTTCGTCTACATCTTCTATTTTAAATGAAGTACTACATAATGGTATATTATGATCTTTTCCTAGATCTTTTCCATTTATTATAAGTTCTATATAAGCATATAATAATTCGTATTTTGTATATACTAATACATTTTCATCTTTTTTCAAATCATCTGTTATAGTATAGTCAGGAACGTTTTCTATAATTTCATTATTCTCCATTTTAATTAGACTCTTATTAATAATAAATTACGGTAAATATGTGCATATATATATGTATATTTTTTTTTTTTTTTTTTTTTTTTTTTTTTCAAAATATATGACTGCTATTTAGGTTTATTATTAATTTGTATCAAACTTGGGTAAAATATGTTTCTTCTCAATTTTTTTCAGATATATATTTTTTTATGAGCCACAAAAATATCTATGCTTATTTAAAAATATATATAAACAAATTATGTAACATTCATATGAATAAATGTCATAACAAACTTGTTTAAAGTGGATATAATATCATATATACATGTGTATGTTATAGGCATTAATGGATATATACAATGCAATACATATATTTAACAGCTTGTATAATTTAATCAATATGTTAATAAAAATAAATATATGTATAGTGTAAAGTAAATTTTGTATATCTCTTTTATGGTATCAATTATTAAAAATGTTGATTTTTTGTTTTAATTTTAGGGCGAGAATTATGAAGGATGTATGCCTTTGTGTTTATTAAAAATGTAGCAATGTAGGAGTAGCGATAATAAAAATTGACTAATTACCGTTTTCTGTATAATTCGTTATTTCCATATAATTATATATGCATGTAAAACTTTAGTTTTTTTTCTTTAAAGCTTGTGTTTTTTTTTATTTTTAAACATATATATATATATAAATATATTTAATTATAAAAAAAACAACTTCCTTTAAAGGCCCCTTTAAAAGGTATTTCAAAAGTCATTTTTTTAAATTTATAATAATGTATAAATAAATATTATTTTAATTTAGTGGAGAATATAAAAATAAAAAAAAATAAAAAAATATAAAAATTGCTGAAAATGCTGAAAATGCTGAAATTGCTGAAAATGCTGAAAATGCTGAAAATGCTGAAAATGCTGAAATTTGGTGAAAATTTTTAATAATCTATTTATTTGTAATAAAAATAGATTTATTTAACTGAAAAAAAAAACTTACTATTATTTATATATAAATAATATAATAATAATAAAAAATATAAATTATATATACAATTATAAAATGTAGGAAAATATTAATTTATATTTTATGTTATATTATTATAGTAGGTAAAGCCAATAAATAAATGAATGAATAAATAAATGAATGAATAAATAAATAAACGAATAAATAAATAAACGAATAAATAAACGAATAAATGAATGAATAAATTATAGCTTTAAAATATGCAAAATAATATTATTCTATATATATTTAAAATATATTATATTACACTAATTATTATTATTTTACATTTATTATAATGTCGTTTTAATATATTTAATAATATTTACAAAAAAAATAGCACTAAAATATATAATATATTTATAGATAGTGTTTTATTATATTATTTATATGTTTGGGCTTATATTTTTTTTACCCATATTTTATAATATATATATATATAATAATCCACACAATAAATTTATCCTTAAAAAATATTCAGGTATTTTTTATTCTTATAAAAATGTTTGCACATATATATGTAGAAAATATTATTGCATATTATCACTTAGTACATATAAATTATTTGACATTTCCAACAGGATATTTTTTCCTCAATTTTTAAGAATAAATAATTTAAGAATATATTATCTACAGTTTGAAATATAATAAGTATGTGCTTATAATCTTATTTTTATGGAATTATATTTTATTTCTTTATTTGAAAATATGTGAAAATTTTCAAACACCCCATTCCACTATTTATAATTTGACATAATATTAATTTTCTATATGTATATATATTATTTATTACACCTCAAATAATATCAGAGAAAATAAAAACAATACTAGTTTATATATATTATATATATTATATTATATATATTATATTATATATATTATATATATTATATTATTTATATTATATTATTTATATTTTTTTTTTTTTTTTTTTTAATTTTGGGTACCCATTTCCTTATTTCCATTTTGGCAAGTTTACTACTTTCTTATCATAATTAGCTTTGGAAAGTATGAAAGTACAATTTTGGAAAGTACAATTTTGGAAAGTATAATTTTGGAAAGTATAATTTTTACTTATTTTTATAATACTGTAAAAAATAATAATAGAAAATTCCATAAAAATGAAAAGCCAAATTTTTTGTAAAATATTTATTTTATATTATACCCAGTATTTATTGGGGCCACATTTCATAAGTACTTTCTATATGTGAATTGGTCAACCAGCAAAAAGTGGAATAAAAATAAAAAATAAAAATAAAAATAAAAAATAAAAATGTAAAAAATGTAAAATTATATATATATATATATATATATATATACATACACAACTAGTGAGCATATTTTAGCAAAATAATACAATTGCTAGTTTACATAAAATTATATTTGGGGACTTTATTGTAAAAATATTTTTGAAAAAAAAAAAAAAAAAATTATGATATATCTCAATTTGAGATTTAATAAAATTTGCACACAAAATAAAATTTAATATGAGCTTAAAAATATTTTTAATAATTTTCCAGATATAATATATTCGTTATTTTTATTTACACACATTTGATGGATATATAAAGAAAGGTATAATGTTATATGGATAAAAATTATATGATATAATATTGTTTTAATTCAATATGAATATATTTAAATATATTTATAAATATATTTTTTGTTAGTATTTACATATTTTAAAATTATATTATAAGACAATCTATAATATTTAAATGTTATTTATATCATATGCCTATGATAAAAAATACAAAAATATGCATTCATTTTATATCCATTTGAATATATACAACAAAATGTGTTGGAAAAGGTTATATCAAATAAAGTAAAATAAAATAATATATTTACAAAAAGGCACATAAATTTGATAACAATACAGTGTAAAGAATATATATATATATATATATATATATTATATTTTGGAACAAAAATAATATCTTCAAGTATACTATTATATAATAATATCATTTATTTCCGGATTAATACAACAAAAAATTGTTTACCCCGTTTATTTTACTCCGTTTATTTTACTCCTTATATTTTACTCCGTTTATTTGGCGTTCCTTTATATGTTATGGGCTTTAATTTTTTAAAAACGCCATTAATTCTTCTACTGATTTGAACTTTTTTTCTGTTAAGATATATTACATAAAATATTTAGAAAAAAAATAAGTGCAAAACAAAAATGCACACATCACAAAATAAAATTATAGAGAATGAAAAATTTACTGATATGAAATAAAGTTTTAAATAAAATCTTTATATATATATATATATATATATATATGCAACTTGTAGAATATACAAATTAGTTAACTATTAGACTACATGCTTAATGAAAGGATGAAAATAACGAGTAAAATCGTGATAATAGTTATTATTCATAAATTAAAAAATACTAAATGCACATTATTATTTTTTTTTTTTTTTTTCGAATATTTTTAACCTATATTCGAGGACATTTGATTAACGCTAACTCTTAGGTTTTCGTATTCTTCAATTTTACCTTTTACTATAATATATAAAATAAATATAAATTGTTCATTTTGTAAAAATTAATATGAACAAAGAATAAGCTTATTTAATAACCATTAAATATTACCATATATATCTTTATCCTCGGAATTTAAACCATTTATATATTTTCTTTCATTGTTTATTTTGTCTCCTAACAGCATTCTATAAAAAAAAAATAAAATAATGGAAATGTGTATATAGCCAAAAATAAATGAAGGGTTAAAAATAGTGAGTAAATGATAAATTATATAAAACATAATATATTTTACATTTTTTTTTTTTTTTCATTCTTAATGAATTAGAACAATAAGACATGTACATACCTATAAGATATGGTTTTGTTTTTTAGTGATATATAATATTTTGATATAGGTGTGTTGAAACCTTGTAGAAAATCTAATTTTCCTAGCAAATATAAATCTTTGAGGAATTTTTTTTTTTTTTCATTTTGGTCATTTATAAATATGTAAATAGGCTTGCTTATATTTTTTTCATTTAGAATATTATATAACATTCGAATATTATTTGCTTTTTTTTTTATTTTATTTATTAATTCATTTTGTAAAGTCTCTTTTGTGTTCCCTGTTTTCATATCTTTCAATAAGAGAATATTACCATTTTTATCAACATTGCTTAAACAGGAAAACATACCAGAGTTATTCAATAATTGAATGAGGATAAAAAATGAAATACACAACGATAATATATTCATATTTAACTAAATTTTATAAATAAAAATTTTTGTATTTTATTAGTAGTGCATAAACAGTTGACACAAATAAATATATATACGAATCTTTAATCTAGAGTAATATAAATTAAATAAAAATATGAAAAATATTGAAATTCATAAATCAGTAAATTTAATATTAAAGTAATGATATATATTGTTTGTTTTTCATGTATCGTTAGTAGTGTGTGTAGAATAATATACATGCACACACGTATTTCATAATGTGCATATATTTCTTTATATATGCATGTAAATATTAACATTTTCACCAAAAAAATTGCAACATTGTTTTTGCAACATTGTTTTTGCAACATTGTTTTTGTAGTGTTGCCTTTGCAATATTTTATAATACTGTCTTATACGCTATTGCTAGTTCAGGTATTCCGCTTATGTGCTTTATTGTGATCATTTTGAAAACCGTTGTCGTTTTTTAACTAAGAATGGCATAGCTTTTAAGCTCAAGAAAAAAATGTATACATATATATATACATATATATTTATTTATTTATGCATATTTTAAGATAAATTTATTCCATGTTAATAAAAATAGTTAAAAAAATATTGCTGTACATGTAAAATTAACAAAAAAAAAGAGAAATATATATATTTATGTATATTTTAAAATAAGTTTATTGCGAGCTAATAAAAGTCGATAAAAAATATTGCTGTTCATGCAAAATTTACAAAAAAAAGAAATAAAATAAGAGTAGAATTAAATAATAACAATAGGTTAAATAGTACAAAAGTTGTTATTATTAACTACTATTTTGTTTTTTTCGGATTTGTTAGTATTTCTACGAGCGGTGTGTCATTTAAATTTGATTTGATAAATAAGCTAGTTGGTTTCGATAAATAAGCTAGTTGACTTTGATAAATAAGCTAGTTGACTTTGATAAATAAGCTAGTTGACTTTGATAAATAGGCTAGTTGATTTCGATAAATAAGCTAGTTGATTTGAAAATGTGTGTAATGTTACTCCGTTACAATAATTGAGCCAAGATCGATAAAATATGTTTTTCCATTAAATTTGTTAAATATTTTAGCAAAGGGTAAATTATGAGCCCCCAACATAATAGCTAATAATTTAATACTAACTGACTTTCTCTGTTGAGGTTTAATAATACCAACCTCGATTATGGAATTAAATGATATAAGTGATGATTGTATTTGATTGTTAATATTATTATTTGTTTCTTGAATTTTAATAGTTAAATCTATATCTTCATATGAATTATTATAAAAATTAAAAATAGCTATTAATATAGATGAAAAATTAATTTCTTTAACAAATGAAACTTCTAAATCGAATAAATTTTGAGAAGGCATTTGTTCTTCTAAAAAATATTGTGACCATATATAATTATTTAATGAATTATCAATACACCATTTTAAAGATAATGAAACAATAGTTTTATCATTATTCATTCGGAGTGTTAAAATTTCATTTCCATTTTTATATTTTTGTATAACATCATTTGGTTGGGTATATTTATGGTGAATGTTATTTCTTTCATCTTCATTATAAGAAAAAAGAGTTGAATTAATCATATTTTTATTGTTATTTTCTTGTGAGTTTTTTTTTTTATTATATTGTTTATTGTCAACCTTTACATTATTTAATGTAATAATTTCTACAAAATTGATAATTGGAAAATAAAATGAATATGTATCTTCAGGGTTTAATGAAAATGGAAATATATTATTATCAATATTAATTGATCTTGAAAATAATTCAAAAATTTGTATTTTATGATTTTTTGTTATATTTTCAATTTCTACATATAAATAATGATTTACAATTTTACATTTTATATTTAATGGTTTAATAATTATAATAGGCTTATGTAAAATTATTTGTTTATAACTTTTGTTACTTTTATTTGAACTTTGCATAAATTCATCATATTTATGTAAAGATGTACAAATGTTATATAAATTAACATGTAATGGGAAATTTTTTTCTGTGTCTATATAATTATTTTCATGATCATTTTCTTCATCATCATTATTATCATTGGATTGGTTATAATTTTGATCATCATTATATTCTTTACTTTTATTATTATTATTATTATTATTTTTTTTTTTTTCTTGTAAAATTCCAGAGGTAAATGTAGAAGACCAATTTATATTATTTAATAATGGAGAAGGATAATTAAAAATATTTTTCAAATCATTTGCATTTTTTTCAGTTAAAAAATAATTATGTTTTTGTTTTTCTATAGTATTATTTTCGCTAACTTGGATTTTTAAATTTAATTTTTTGTTAATATATTTCTGAGAAATTGATAAGGGAAATTCTATAAGGTATATTATTCCTTCTATATCATAAAATGCATTATTAATAAAAAAACATATATTATTATTTTCTTCTTTTATTTGACATAATTCGATTGCGTTACTATCAATGTTGATAAATTGTATATCACCAGATTTGCTTTCTTTTATTTCTACATCATTAGTGTGTGAATTGGCAATTTCAATGGGGTCATTTTGCTCGCAATTTTTTCCGCAATTTTTTCCGCCATTTTGGTCGTCACATTTTCTTCTTTTAACTATCAGCCTCTTGGATACAACCTTAAATTCATCATCCAAAATATGTTCATGTAGTAGTTTGAATTTATGTGCCAAAGTTGAAATTTCCGAATTATTTTCATTAATAATAATATCTGGATGAATATTTAAATTTTTACAAGTGTCAATCCAGTTTTTTATATATTTTATATTATTACATGTTTTATCATTTTTTTGAATTATGACTCCTATATAAAGAAGTTCACCCAATGGCTCTTTGGATATTTCATCATTGGGTTTATTGTAAAATTCTTGGCACATATAATTAAAGGCATCTTCAATATTTTTGTGTTTACTATTATTCGATATTATTAGTTTTATATATGACTCATTCATATGTGAAATAACTTTTTTTTCACAACTTTTTATGTGTAGATTATATAGCTATATATATATCTTCGTTTAGATATATGTGCATGTCGATATATTCAATATATAATTTTTTGAGTTTAAATTTTTGCTATTTTTCAATTTGTATTTTTATTATTTTTTTTTGAAATTTTTGATATATATTATGCTGTTAAATTTTTTAACATATAAAATGCTCGATTCACATTTTTATACATATATTATTTATCTTTTATGATTTTAAATATGGGAAAAGTATATGTTTTTTATATTGTATATATGCTCGCTATTTCTTTTATCAGGTTTTCAAACATTTTTTATTTTACATAAATTTTCCTGCTTTCCATAGTAAGTATATTCCTTTTTAAAAAAGTGCCACAAAATTGATATGAGGCTAGTACGGATATTTAAAAAAATAGTGATTTAAAAAAATAGTGATTTAAAAAAAATAGCGATTTTAAAAAAATAGTGATTTAAAAAAAATAGCGATTTTAAAAAAATAGTGATAATTGTTTACATTCCTTTTTAGTTTAACTAATTAAAAAAATATATACAGGTATATGCAGATAGAGAGCATACCAAATTTGTAAAATAATTTTAAAAAAATGTTGAAATGGTGAAAAAGTTGAAAACGTTGAAAAAGTTGAAAATGTTGAAAATGTTGAAAAAATTATTAAAGGTAATACAAAAACATTTTTAAAGGTGTAACGATTTTTCTTTTTTGTTTAATTTAAAATTTTTCTTTTGGGACCCAATTGTTTTTTCATAACAATTAATGGCGTTTTTCTTGAAACATATGGTTTTAACTAAAAAAAAAAAAAAACGGACATAAAATGATATAGATAAATCGAATAAGGATATTTTTATAAAATTATTAAATGGCTATACATGAAAAAAAAAGTGATAACATAATGAGAGTATATAGATTGTTAGATTATGTAAAAAGTGTTGAACAAATTATATTTTTTTTTTTTTCTCATTACATTGCAATCGCTTAAATCTGGGACATGAAAATTTGGTACAAGCATTTTGTTAATTATAAAAAAACCTACACAATAGAAATAAATATATATATTTATATAAATAGTATACATCCCATTTTTGAATATAAAAATAAATGTAAAGATTTTTCATTTATCATTGTATGGACAATAAATTAATATTATTCTTCCCTTAAAATAAAATTTTTTATATTTTGTAAAAAAAAGGACATGAAAATTTTAATGACATATAAAATCATAATTTATAAAAAGGTGTGTATATGTTCATATCTGAACAACTCATAAATACTAATATATATTAGTAGTGGAATAAAATTAGATTTTTTATGATACCTTTTTTAGTATGCCTTCCTAATCCAATAGCTCCAAATCCTTTCTTAAAACCAGCAGGTGCATATTTGGCTATTAGTGGACCTTTTCCTTTACTCGGGCCCATTTTGGCTAGCATATAAATAGCTAGCTTAATCATTTTAAAAAAAAAAAAAAAAATATAGCTATTTTTATTTTCTCTCTTTTTTTTATAAATATTTTACACACATTAAATAAACTTGGTTAATACACCAAATGTGGATATAAAAATGTGGATATAAAAATGTGGATATAAAAATGTGGATATAAAAATGTGGATATAAAATGTGGATATAAAATGTGGATATAAAAGTGTGAATTTGTTTACTACATACACGAATGTATATTATGCATATGTATGTATAATTATGTGTGCATTTTGGGAAATAGCAAATTTTCACATTTTAATAATCTCAAATATAATGATGGAAGGCGATAAAAAAATATAAAAGTAGTTTTATATTTATTTGTAACATAGTTGAGGATATATTAAATCGCCATTTTAATTATAATGTTAAATCCTAATCGTTTTTTTTTTCTCTTAATATATAGCTTATATATTTTTATAAATAGTTTATATTATATATATTAATTGCGGTATATATTTTATGTATATTGAAAGGTATGGTATAAAAAAATATAGTGATAGTACCGAAATATGCAATCCTATAATTAATGCCAAAACAAACAAGCGTATAATTAATGCCGAAATAAATGGGTTGAAATTATAAAAGAGAAAAATTGTAAGAATAAAACATTTTCCATTTTATTGTAGAAAAAAAAAAAGGAAAGAAGGTATACAAAAGGATATAAAAATTTGTGTATAATAGCACAGGGATTATATTAATTTTTGGAAATTTGATTATAGTTTGTAATATGTGGTTATTATATCATGCCATACGATACCATATTATATTATATTTTTTTTTTTTTTTTTTTTTTTTTTTTTTTTTTTATGAACAAATGTACGCCTTTATTTAAAGTACAAAAATATTATAATAGGTTATATAATAATTATGAAAAATAAAATATATGTGGAAAATATGAAAATAATTTAAAGGATTTTTATATAGCATTTGGCATTGTAGTGAGCTTAGATTGTAAGCAATTTATAGTGTTGATAATAAGGAAGATATATATATATATATGTATATATATATGATGTTTTTTAAAAATTAAAATTTTTTAACATTTTTAGCACTTTTAAGTTGAAGTGTAAAAATAAATGCTTGGTGGGAAATGTTGATGATTACACACAATAAATATTGCATACATAAATATGTATACATAAATACTTATGTATTTGTATTTATTTAGTTTATACTATGACAATTAGTGATAATTCAATTATTTCATTTTATTTCATTTCATTTTATTTCATTTCATTTTATTTCATTTTATTTCATTTCATTTCATTTTATTTCATTTTATTTCATTTCATTTCATTTTATTTCATTTCATTTCATTTTATTTTATTTCATTTTTGGGTATCCTCGAGTGAAAAGATATTTTATCATCATTCTTAAATTGCTTGTTTGTTGTTAAATTATTTAGGACAATATTATTTATTTTTCGTTATTTTGTATAGTTAATTATTTTACGATTTTATAATTTTGGTACAAACTTGTTAATGTGTATATAAGCATCACCGTATTTTCAAGATATAAAATAATTGCAATTCGAATAAGATTGTCTTTAAAATATTGAATATATATAAAATACCTATTTATATTTGTCTTTAACTAAATTGTGAGAATACATATTTATAATATATATTTCATAAATAGCTTTCCTATAAATTTGTTCGGATAAAATTAATTTAGTTATTTCGTTAAAACTTTTCTTCTTAACATATAAATAGCATTTCTTTTAAATGCTTAAAAAATTATAAAACACTAAATGCTAGTATAAATATATAATATAATATTTTTTCTGTATTTGAATGCATTATGTGTGCAATAAAGTAAATATTTAAAAAAAAAAATTGTTAATACATAAATTTAATGTGTGCAAAAAAAAATACATAGTAGTATCGTATGTATATATATATTATATCTTACCAAATTATGCTTAGACATGTGAATGGATAAAAAAATATTAGTATAATTTATTCGGTGTTTTAATATGTGTAAAAAAAAAAAAAAAAAAAAAAAAATAATGAATAGATTATTGCTATTCTTTAGGTTTATTTATATATTAACAAAAGGTATCGTCTTTTTTTTTTTTTTTTTTTTTAATACACATATATATGGATTGCTTATTTATTTTGTGTATATATTTAGCTCTTTCATGTATTTTTTTTATGCATGCATATTTAATTTTTAGTATAGTTTATTAATTTTAATTTAGCTTTCGCTTTTCTATCGTGATCTTTTATATGAAATTTTCTTTTTTTTTTTTTGTTTGTTTTATTTTAGACATTGCTTTTTTGTAATTTTTCCGTATCGTATTATGTGTATAAATATTTTTCATGTATCCCGAATAATTTTGTGTGTTACATTATAAAATTAAAACATTTTTTTTGTTTTTTGTTTGATAGCAAAACTTGTTTTACCACAAAAAAGACACACAAAATTTCATTACACATTGTATTTTTTTTTTTTTTTTTTTGTCAATTTTCTCTAAATTTATATTGCTTAAAAGGTTTGTTCTATTCTTAGTATTCGTATTTTTTTTTGTGTCTAATAATTTATTTTAAATATATTTGATTTTAGTATTTTTTTTTTTTTTTTTCTTATCTTTTTGTTTTATATTTATGATAAAATGTTTAAAAGATGAACGAAATTGATTAGTTATACAGTTCATGTTATTTGACATTTATAAATTTGAAATGTGTATGAAAAATATTATATATATTAATGTATGTATTGTATAAATGTATTTATGTTTGTATAATGCATTTTTATTTATTTTCCATAGTTTATAAATTTGTGTATTTTGCGTATTTTGCGTATTTTTGTATATTTTGCGTACTTTTGCGTACTTTTGCGTATCCTTTTTTATTTGTTATTATTATTAATTATATATTTTTTTTCACTGATAATATATGAAAAAATATATATATACATTTGTGATACCATAGAATAACTTTGAATTTTTTTCATCAAAATTTGTGAAAATATTAATATTTTATTCATGATTAATAAATACCTTGTTAGCTTATGAAATAGCATGTGTGTATAATTTCCATTTGTGTATGGCATGATTTGATAGCACTTTTGCATGTTGATTATACATTTATTTTGTTATTTTGTTATTTTGTTATGCAGATAAACTTCAAGATGTTTTAGAAAAATATTGAGTTTTATACATTTAGATTAAATCAAGAGTTGTATATACATGTATAATTATATGAGAGATTTCAGATTGTTCATTTTGATGTGTATTTTTAAGTCGAATAAGATATATTAGTGTATTGGCTTATCGTTTATTATATATTTCTATTTCTATATCCTTATATTATTACTTTTTTTTCATTTTGGCAATATATTTTATAGTTAATAGTTGTAACATATAAATTTATTAATTTTTTTGGTTCTAATGGTTATAGATTTGTTATAGAATTTTAAAAGTTCACATAAATTTTCAAGCATATTATTTGTTTTATTGGGTTTGTTTTTCCAATTTATTTGAACAAAATAAATTTTTTTATATTAGTATATTTTATAGTAGTATATTTTATAGTAGTATATTTTATTAGCCTATTATTTTATTTGTTTGTAAAAAATATATATGATTAAATCGTTATTATTAAAGGAAATTACATTCGATTTATTTTTGTTTGTTTAAATTCGTTTCAATAATGAGCATATTTTATTTTTATTTTTAGTTTTAGGTTTTTTTTTTTTTTTTTTTTTGTCTTTGGGTATTCAATTCGTATATAGAGTTTTAGATTTTATGATATTGTTTTTATTTAAAATTTTTTTTCTTAAAAATTATTTTGAATGCAATTAGATTTTTACACGGGCCCATGTGTATGTATATGTATATGTGCATGTACATATTTATATGTATATATATTTATATGTACATATTTATATGTATATATTTATATGTATATATATGCATCGGAAATTGAATAAAATTAATAGAGCATTGTAAATATCATCATATATACATGGGGATGTATATTTATATAATTTATAAAATTTGACAAAATTTAATTGTTGTTTATATTTGAAGGAAATACATGCAAACATATAATAGAAATATAAATTGTAGAGACAGATTTAATAATCTATTATTTAATTATCAAGATATTGAAAAAAAAGAAACAAATTTTAGACAAAGATTTGTAATTGATATGTCAAAGAGTGTGAATGATAAAGAAAGTAATATGAAAGAAGAAAATATATTTGAAAAAAATATCCTTACATCTGTAGAATCTATTAAAAATGGTAATACAGTACAAGTAGATAATGGTGTGTCTGAAATAAAGATAAATAAAGAACCCGTTATTTTAATAGATAAAATTGAACGTTGTTTAGTAGTAGAATGGTATGAAAATGATATAAGAAGAGAACAAAGAATATCATATAAAAAATATGGTAATGATAAAGCTAAACTAAGAGCAAAAGAATTAATAGAAAAGTTAAAATCAGGAATTACATTTGAACAATTATATCCAGATAAAGGGCCACCAATTGTAAAAGTATATGAAAATGTAGGAGATTATAAAGTATCATTAATTAGAGATAGGATAGAAAGAGAATGGAGAGTTGAATGGATAGATAATGGTGAACATATGAAAGCTAGATGGTCATGTAAAAAAGTTGGAAATGATGAAGCTCAAAAAAGAGCAGATGCATTTGCAAAAAGTATGATAAAAGGAATTTTTAATCCAATATTATTACACAAAGCAACTGGAACAAGATTTTCAAGATCTGATCATACCGTTGTTAAAATAAATGTATATATGAAAAAAAATATAAAAAGAAAAAAAAAAACAAAATCAACTATTGTGAAAAATGAAAAGAATACACCAATTTCGACGGGAACAAGGGAAGGCTTGAGACGTTCCAGAAACAATAACGCTAATGCTAATATCAATAATAATGGAAATGGTAATGACAATAATAATGGAAATGGTAATGACAATAGTAATGGAACTGGTAATGACATTGCCAACATAAATAATGGAAACACGGCGGGAAATAAACACAATTCTAATAATGAAGAGAATACAACATATTATATAAATACATGTGAAATTATTAAACCCAAAGAAGATAATCCACCAAAAAAACGAACATATACATTTAGAGGGAAAGGTGGTAGAAATACACGATTAAGAAAATTGTCTAAAAACAATAATAAGATATCTACTAATGTTAATAATGGAAATAAAAAAGGAAAAGGAAATAATCAATACAATGATCCAAATAATCAATACAATGATCCGAATAATCAATACAATGATCCAAACATATATACAATTAAGAATCAACAAATTATAAATAATGGAACTAATTTATATGATATGTCTTTAGAAAAAAATGGTATTATATGGAATAATAATAATGGTGAAGTAAATAATAATATAAAAGATATTTATTATAATATGCAAAATATATGTGAACGATATCAAATAAATAACATCATACACAATGGTGTAGAAACAGATATGATAGATACCAATTTGGAAGGAACAAAATATTCTGTGCACATTCCTTATTTAGATAATTACAACAATAATAATAATGGCAATAATAATAATGGAAATAATAATGGAAATAATAATGGAAATAATAATGGAAATAATAATAATGGCAATAATAATAGCAATAATAATAATAATGGTTATGGGTTTTTAAATTATAATATTGAAAATAATTTACTAACTAACCAATATAATATAAAAAATAATTTAAGAAATTTATATCAATGTTCAAATTCAAACGGTTTTATAAATAATGGGTTATATGCAATTGGGAATATGAATAAAGATATGAATTTGATTTGTGATTTTAACTTAGAAAATAAGAATTATTATCATATTAATAATAATAATAATAATGATAGATGTTTAGTTAATAATAATAATAATAACATAATAAATAAAAATTCCAAATTCGAAGATGGGAATCTTATAATAGTTTCTACTGAACATATTAACTGTGATATTATACAAAATGATAATAAAAATAATAATATTTTAAGTTCAGAAATATATAGAAAAGATGTATTGAATGATGAAGGAATAAATGATGAAAATAAATTAGAAGCTTCAAAAATAAATAATATAAAAAATTATAATTCTAAAAGAAATGAAATAATATCTGGGGAAGGAAATAATGTAATAAATGTTATAGATGAAAAGAAAGATAACATAAATGATTTTTCTATTTTTCAAAATGAATCAGAAGTTAATTCTAGTTCTAAAATAGATTTACACACAAATAAAATAGTTACTCGAAATGAAAGCAATGAAAATAGTGAAAATAGTAAAAATAGTGAAAATAGTAAAAATTGTAAAAATAGTAAAAACAGTAAAAACAGTAAAAATAGTAAAAATAGTAAACATATTTTGAATGAAGCTCCATTTTATTCTACAATACATAATGAAAATTTAAACCAATTTGAATATATTGTTAATAAAAATTATGATTTTTATGAATCTGATAATGTTAAAAAAAATGGTAAAAGAATAAGTACAATTAGTAATGGACAAAATGAAAAAAATGAACAAATATATGAGTCATTAGAAAATAACTTTTTTGATAATGGAAGTAAAACTAAAACATCTATTCAAAAAAGAAGAACCAGATATTCAAGTTTAAGTAGGCTAAATACAAATGATCATACAATATGTTCTAATGAGACTCTAAATAATAATTATGATTATTTATTTAATAATGAGATAAATGAAAGTAAGGATATAAATAATTTTTATAATTATTCAGGACAAGATGATTATATGAACACATACATAATTAATAGTAATGATTCGAATTTAAGAATAGATGATAAAAATGAAAAAAAAAATATGAATGAACATATTGAAGAAGGAAAAATATATCAAGGTTATAATGATATGTTAAGTATAGATGAAAAATTGAAAATAAATAATAGAAAAGATAATAATAATAATAATATATATATATATGATAAAGATTATAAATATGATAATAATTTAATATGTTATGAAAATATAGAATTAAAAAAATTAATTCCTCAAAATACTTCGATCGAATTTGTACAAAACCCACGAGGATATAGAGTTCCATATATTTATCAATATAAAATGTTTTATGAATATTTTGAAATTCCTTTTAATGCACCCAAAAAATTAAAAATTCAACAAATTTATAATGCACTATTATTTTGTTTACATATATTATCAGTTGGTTGGAATGTTAATAAAAATGAATCTATCGAAAATTATTTAAATGCATTATCTAACCCATCTTTTAAAAATATAGTAATGAATAATTATATGACAGATTCTGTAGTTAATAATATATATAATGTCGGATACAATTTATCTAATTCTAATTATAATTATAATAAAATGGGATCAATTAATGATCTTAATAGTAATTTATTTTCTTATACATCTTTGAATAATATAAATATGTATAATCAGAAATATTTTACAAATAATTTAGAAAATGTAAATATAGAATCAGGTTTAACTACTAGTACATCTAATATAGATGGAACTTATGTATTAATAGACAATGTAAATGATTCTGGAATGGTGAGTAACTCTAGTAGGATAAATATAAAAGACGAAGCTTGTTTGAGCAATAGCATGAGCAACAGTGTAAATATTCAGAATTATAGCGAAAATAAAAAATTCGAAGAATTGAACAATGTAAGAAATGTAGTAGGTTTAAATAATATAAGAGATGGAAAATCAATTCCTGATATGATATATTTGAGAGATATGAATAATTTATATAAAGGTTCAATTTTATATAATATAAATAATGGAGAATATGATATTAATAATATGAATAATATTAGTTTGTTTAATGATATAAACAATTCATTATATATAAATTATATTCCTAATAATAATTTAGAAAATATTAATAATCAAAAAATGATTATATATTCAAATGAATTAAATAATATAACAAATAAAAATTATATAAAAAATGTGAAAAATAATGTTAATATATATCGAACTCATAATTTTGATGATATAAATTCTACTCCTAATACAGAATATAAATTAATAAATGGTCAAGACATATCAAAAATAGATAATATGAATATTGGTTATAGTTTTAATTATGTGAAAGATAATATAAATTGTGTAAATTTGAACAATTTGAGTGTAATGAATCGAATAGATATGGGTAATGTAAATGGTCAGCATCTACAAAATATAAATTATGGTGTAGAAATAAATAAAGGTTTTAATTATTTAAATAATGATGATAAAACAAATATAATTATGAACAATGATTTGGTAATTAAGGATGGGCAAATAGGTTCTAAAGAAAACATATCAGATTCGTGTTATAAAACAATAAGCAATAATAATAGTAGTAATAATAGTAGTAGTAATAATAGTAGTAGTAATAATAGTAGTAGTAATAATAATAGTAGTAATAATAATAATTTAATATATCATAATAATTACCAATTGGATGAATTAAGGGATAATTGTTTTGTTGATTCGTCTTTATCTGGTTCTAATAAAAAAGAAGGAGACATAGATGCAACTGAAAATTCAATTAATAATAAAAATGATTCTAAAACAGATGTAAAAGAAAACTATGATAAAGAAAATGTAGATGTAATAAATCGAAATAATAATTCTTTGAATGAATCAAATTGTTATACTATGAAAAATTATAATGATTCTATGATCGATATGAATATAAATGATTATTATCCAAATTTGAGTATGAATGGGAATAATAAAATAGATGTGGGTTCAAATTTATCTAGAACCCATGAATCTAAAGATAATAATACAATGGGAAATAAGGAATATAATAATGTAAGTAAGGATGATATAAATTTATTAGAGGAAAATATCAACAATACTATTGTCACAAAAAATAATGATTGCATAAATAAAATATATATAAATAAGCAAAATGAAGATAATGGAAATGATAGCAAAGAATGTTCTTTAAAAAAATGTTTAGATCATGAGCATAAGCCTGATAGAGTTGGGAAAAATTGTAATAATGTTGGAGAGAATGATATTATAGTCATTCCAAATTTGATAATTAATAATAATGGTGAAAATAGTAGTGGTGGAAATAATAATGGCGAAAATAATAGTGGTGAAAAAGAAAAAAAGATAGATGATAATATTATAAATATACAAACACAATTTAATGTTAATAATTCGTGTTATAATTTAAATATAAGGAATAATGAAAATGCTCAAAATGTTATTAATAATAATATTAGATGCAACGATTTAGTAAACAATAATAATATTAATCAGAATATAGATAAATGTGATGAAATTATTTATAATGGATATATAAATGATTCTAAAAATAATACAGATGTAGGATCTATATATTTATCATCAATAAATTTAATTAAAGATTCTTATAATTATGAATTTTTTTCAAATAAAAAAATGGTTAATAAATTAAAATCTACTTCTAATTCTAGTATTACAAATACAGAATATTTATAAGTAATATTATGAACCCATATAGTATGAATCACCAGATGTATAATATATTAGATGCATAAGAGGATTATATTTGTATAGGTTGAATGTTATGATTGTTTTTAAAACAAGAGGCTATGAAGCTTCTTATTCTTATTCTTATTCTATTTTCATTTTTATTTTCATTTTTATTTTCATTTTTATTTTCATTTTTATTCTCATTTTCATTTTTTTTTTTTTGTATTATATTTTTCTATTTGTTCGTGGAATCATATGCATAGAATATTCGGTGTGCTATGAAATTCCCCAATTTTGTAAATATTTTTTCACATTTTATTTTTAACTTTTAATGAACTTTTTTAAAAATAAATATATAAATTATGAAAATATCCTAATTTGAGATGAGCAAGTGTACATATTTACCACGTATTTACCATGTATTTACCACGTATTTACCATGTATTTTTTATTTTTTTATTGCCAAAGAAGATAAATATTTGGGTTAACATTCTGTGTAGGATACCTGTGTTTAGGGTGTATTGTTACGTTTTTCTTTTTGACATTTTTAACTCTTAAAAAAGTAATATAACACACTTTTTTTTCCTTTCTTTTTTTTCCCTTTTTTTTTATTAGCGTTTCATTTTTGAGTAATAATTTATTTATGGTAAAACTGTGTAAGATGTAGAAAAAAATATTTATATTAAATTTAAAAGATTATTAATATTTTACTAATTTATATGTGCTATATAGATAATAATTTTGTGAAAATAAATATAAAAGTAGAAAAGGGTAACGTTTTTGAATAAAATGGCACTAAAAAAATATTAATTATTTTTTTTCCATTTTTTTTTTGAATTGTATATATAATATGTATGTAGATATATTTTTATGATTTTTCTTGTATTCCTTATTTTCCATCATTTAAGTATTGAATATTTTTCTAACATAATTTTAAAGGAACTGTGTAAAAAATTTTATTTTATTTTATTATAAAAAAAGTTGTTATTGTTTATTATCCTGTGTAAGATGGAATATTGTCGTGTTTTATATTATATGCACATGTAAATTTTTTTGAAATAAAAATTATGAATTTGAATATCCCCCAATAAGCAGACCACTTGCGATTTCTTTTGTTTTGATTAGTTGGCGACAAAACAGCAAAAAATTAACGAAATATAACGAAATATAACAAAAATTAACGGAATATAACAAAAATTAACGAAAAATTAACGAAAAACATAGCGCGGAACAGGATAGAGATTGTTGGTGGTAAAAATAATGCAAAGGTTGAAAATATTAAAGATAAAAAAGTGAAATAAGAATATATGCAAGAAAGGAAAATATTGAAATAACGAAATGGTGAAAAATAATGTACTTAATAGAATTTGCAAATATGAAAATGACTATGATGTAATGTATAGATATAGAAATTCAAATTATTACTATAATGAAATGATAAATAAAATGATAGATAAAATGATAAATAAAATGATTTTGAAACATAATAATAATAATGTGAAAGAGACAAAAAAGGAAATGAATAGCATTTTTGATGATATTAAAAAATATATATTATTTAATTTAAGTTCTAGAACAAATAAAAATAATTATAGTAACAATATTTCCATGAAAAAAAAAAAATTTAAACAAATTTGGTATACATATTCAAAAATAAATCCAAATGTAGAAAAGGAAAAAATAAAAGAAAAAGCAATATCATTCAATGATGGAAAAAAACATAGAAACATTTTTTGCTCAAATAATATAAATTATTTGAATTCAAATTGTGTGGAAAAAATTCAAATTCGAAGATTTACACACACAACTAATATATCACTAAAAAATGAAAATTTTGTGAATATTTCCAAATTAAGTTTTATTGAATTGTTAGATTATTTAAATAAAAATTTGGAGAAAAATAATGATACAAAAATATGGGATAATATATTTATTCAAATTGATAAATTAATTTCAAAAAAAAATAAAAATGAATATAAAGAAGAAATAAATTTATTTTTTCAAAAATTAAATAATTTTGATTATTATACTATTTTAAATAATCTTAAAGATGTGGATGAAAATATAAAAAATGAAATTATAAAGGGATCATTTTTTGAATCTTTTGTTTTAAATTTGTGGAAAAGAGATATAACATATTACTATGGAAGTGGCAAAGTGGTATCTGACTATAGTTTGGAAAATGTTCAAAATGATGAAAAAAATGATGAAAAAAATGATGATAATAATGATGATAATAATGATGATAATAATGGTGATAATAGCAACATACTGAATATCAAATTTGGTAAAAATAATGAAGTTAGTAAAGAGAACATGGAAAAACAAACAGGGGAGAGGAAAATGAATGAAGAAAATGAAGACCAAAAAGGTGTAGAAAATTGTAAAAATGAAAAAAATGTTAAAATAATAAAAAAATGGCTAATTTTGTCAGCCTCATTTTCAAGTAGCTGCGAAAATATGGTAATGTTAAAAAATTATTTAAATAAAATATTTAGACAAAATATTGACAAATTAATTGAAATAGATTATTTTGCAAAAACAACAAAATATTTAGAAAATCAAATAAATAGCAAAACTATACATTCAATTATATTTACATATGAAAATAAACTTGAATTATTGAAGCCTTGTGATTTAAGTTTTAGTTTATTTATTTTACAGAAATTTTTAATATCAAATAATAATATATTTAATAAGATTATTGATTATATAATTTATAATCCTTTAAATAAATTTCAAATACATAAAAAATTTATTAATTTTATCAAATGTGTTGAATCTTTTATTATAGGAAAACCTCAAACTATAGGGAAATCGATTCAAGAGAACATGAATTTGTATCATATATCTAATCGAAATAAAGATGAAAATAATATTGTCTGTTCAGAAAAATTTCCAAATAATATGAACAGTATGAATAATTTTTATAGTACAAGTTTTTTAATTTTTATAAAAAAAATGAATTTAATTATGGATAATTATAGTTTAGAAAATCTTTTGTTTTTATCTGAATGTATGCAAAATATAATTTTTATGGCTAGTACACAAAATCAAATTATGAATATGTTTATAAATAAGTTGAGATATAATATTAATAAATGTATAAATTGGAATGTTGTTGATAATTATACATTAATGCGTATTTACAAAATATATTCTGTATTTTCTTTTGTTCCCGAAATTGAATTTTCTTCTCACACTCCATTTAAATATTATAAAATAAATCAAAAAAATTGTGATCTAAATATTGAGGACAATAATTATGTTAATAATAATGAAGGCGAAAAAATAAATAGTGAAATAAAAAATATATCAAAAGATAGAGAAAATATGTTATTAAATGAAAAAGATGATATAAATTATTTAAATACATTTATACGTGATTTTGATTTGATTCAAATATATGATAACACGATTAGTATAAATAAAGATCTATTGAATTATAATAAAAATTATAAAATAAATCGAAAAAATAGTTTGTTAAAAAATGTGGTAGCAATTCTTTCTTCAAGAATGGATAAAAATTTAGATGAAATAAAAATAGAATTAAATAAAATAAAGATAAGTGATTCTAATCAAATAGATATGTTATTTCCAGACAAAAAAAATACAGAATTTTCTTTTGCAAAATCGGATATCAATTTGGACATTTTAATAAATGAAATAAAAAAAATTAATGATAATAATAATAATAATAATAATAGTAATAATAATAATGCAGATAAGGATATATATAGAGAAAATTCCAAAAACTATTTACAAAATGAATATTTATTTTTTTATAATATAAAAATATTAAGTGATCTATTTAGGTTTTCTCAATTTTCTGCAAATACAAATATTCATACACATGATATAATAAAATGTATAAAAAAAAAGTTAGAAGAAATAGCAATTTTGTATTCTATTAATAAAAGTGAAATAATAGAAAAGGAAAAAAATGAATGGCATGAAAATAAAAAATCAAAAAGCTTAGGAGAAATTTATAAAATTGATAAAGATAAAATATGTAACGAAATAAAAAATATTTCGTTGTTTCATTTATATAATTTTTATTGTTGTTGTAAAAATTATAGTCCTACTTTTATTTTCAAATTTGTAAATTCATTATTAAAAATAACACCGAAAATTAATATTGTAAATTTAGATAATAATAATGTTATATCATTTAATGAACACAATGTATCCAAAATAGAGTATGCACATTTTTATGACAAAACAATAAATGACACAATTATGCCGTTTATTGTTCCTCTATTACAAACTATTAAAATAATTATATCCTCAAATTTATTTCTTAAAAATAGTGAGTTAAATGAATATATTAATATAATGGCGCAGTACTCTTATTTTGTATTATTTTATTATTATTATAATAGTAATAAATATGAGGAAAAAATAAAAAATTTAGGTGTACATATTGGAAATAATGTACATGAAGAAAAACATATAATTAACAATTTAAAGACAGATAAATTAAATAAGAAATACACTGAAATAGGTGATTATAATAATGATAAACATGATAGAATAAATGATAAAGAGATTGACATTTTTAAAAATAGAGAAAATATTATAGATAGTCATAAAAATTATACAAAAAAAATATGCATTTTTGAAAACCTATATTTAGAAGACATGTGGAATATATATATTTGTTTATCTAGTTGTTTACATTTTTTAAATAAAACAGAAGAAAAAATAAATGGAATACATCATTTAGCACATTTAGAAAATAATTTTTTAGAAATAATTTCCAAAAAAAAGTATATGAAATATTTATCAGATAATTTTATTTTTTATTTATTTAAAACACCTTCTACAAATAAATTAGAAGAAACTTTTGATAATGCAATATCATCACTAAAAATTAATAATTTAAAAAAAAATATAAATAAAAATGATGATAATATTTCTTCACAATATTATTCACAAAATGAAAAGGTTTTAAGTTTACCTGCTTTCACAGCTTTTTTTTTATGCAAAATAAAATTAGCTATGCAATGTAATAATATGGATAACCTCGAAAATGTTGAAAGAATTGAAAATTGTAAAAAAATATTTGAAATGTTAATTAATGATTACAAAATGTTGGAAAATTGTATTGAACATATATTTACTTCCCATAATAATCTGGATAAAAATGTGAACACTTATAATGATAGTGGGCAAATATTTAGCAGAACCAAAGGGGAAAATAAAAGAAATGAAAAAGAAAATATATTTAATAATTTTTCCAACAAATCAAAATATTATTATTTGCCATATCTTGTGTCTAATAAAGTTTGTGTAAATAAAAATATTTATTTTAGAACATTAATAAGTGATATGTTTTTTGGTGCCCATAAAATTAAAACATTGTATAATCTTCAAAATACTTTATTAAAAACAGTGAAATATATAGAAACAACACAAATTAACATAAATATAAATTATAAATTAAAAAAAATGCAACCATTTCATAATAATATTTTATCGTATTTACTTGAACTTTCAAATATAGTAAAAAACTGCTTATATTCAACATTTTTGTCACAACCATATATTCATAAATCACCAAAAAAATATGTTACAAAGGGATTAGTTAATTATTTTATTAATAATTGTAGACTTTTGAATGATGGTAATATATATGAAAAAAATAATCCAAAGTTATTTAATGGGGTAAGAAATTATAAATATATGGTTAACAAATTGGAGAACTAGCTATTTTTTTTTTTTTTTTTACAATTTTACATTTTAGCTAGATTTTTTTAATTAAAAAAAAAAAAAAAATTTTGTTATTTATTGTATCATTTTATATATATATTTGTATGAAATTACTTTTAGAGACAAACGTAGAATATTTGCATAATGTTTTATTATTGTCATCCTTATTTAAATGATTATATTATTATATTTTTTTGTAATTTTTTTTGGAGGGGATAGAGAAATGTATATGGTTATGTATACAAATGATCAAACCCTTATATAAAGCTTTTTTAAAATTGCATATTTAATCTTTGAAACAAATTAAAAAATTACTAACTTCATTTTGATCTACTATTTTAATTGTATAATATTAATCTGTAATATATAGAAAGGTATGGTGTATTTTTTTTTTATGGAGAATATTAATTATTGATAGTTATTTTTTTTAATGCAATATTCCTAAGTTTGGAATGTCCTATTTTTAATGAATTTTTCACTAATTTGAATGATGTACATATTTTGTGTGCATACCTATATAATATTAATAAATTCAATTTTTAGTAAATAATAGATTGCAAAAAATGAGGAATTTTTTATTATGTGTTTGAAGAGATATTAGACAGGGTTTATTGAATAATCTCCCTGTGTGTTAATACACATAATTCCAATGGGATATAAAAATGCAAAAAAGTAATATAAATATTGATAAAGGTATTTTTTTGTAAAAGATATTTTGAAAACTATATTACAAATTTATTCAAGAGAAAAATTATTTTATAAATAAAAAAATAATATCGCATATTTGTCTACTGTCGAAAAAACGCGGTCTTTTTCATAACATAAAAATATTGAGAAATATTGAAAAATATTGAAAAATATTGAGAAAAAATAATATTGTCTGCATATAGTAACGAAATCATAAGGTTTAGAAAGTTTTATTGATTTTGCCCATTTTTTTTTTTGTTTTAATTTATCAAAAATTATCAATTAATTTTTTTATATTGTATTAAGTGAATTAAAAGTGTTAGTAAGAATATAAATGTGTAATACATGTAGATAACTGTGGGTATGTGTATGTATAATTATTGTATAAATTATTTAATAATTTATATTTTGGTCAAGTATTAATGTGTTTACGCTCTATTATAGAGTTGTATATGAACAAATATATTGTTTAACATATGGAAATATTTATGTGAATTGTATATATAAACATATGATCATATTTATTCAGGGTTATCTATATAATTGTAAATGATGGCTAATGAATATAATGAAAAAGAAGTTGAAAAAGATGATTCTGATAAATGTTTGACTGATATAGGGAAACAAAATGTAGAATCAGAAAACAGAATAGGAAATGATCAAGAAATGGCTAATGAGCTGCTACAAAAAAGATTTGAATGTTTAAATAATACTATTGAGAATATGAATACTCATTTTAATAATATATTAAAAGATAATGAAGAAAAATATATATTAGCATTTAACACATATATGTATGATGTTCAAAAAGAAATTCGTATTTTGAAAAAGATAGTGAAGCAAGAAAAAATAAAACAATTAAAGGATGAAAAAGTAAAAAAATTGCAAAAAGAGCTTAAATGGTATATCAATGAATGTTTGAGATTAGACAATTTTTCTGAATTTTTAAAAAAAGAAGCCGAAAAATGGAAGAGAAATAGTGAGCTTATGAAAAATCACATGATATATTTGGAAGAAAAGTTATCAAAAACGTATGAGAAATTTATTAAAAAGGGGAGTATAAAAAAGGAGGTTTCAAAAATAAAAAATGAAAAAAATGAAAAAAAAGAAAATATAAATAACATAACTAGTATGAATGAAGATTCTACTAAGGAGAGTATTTCTATCAAACAGGATGAGGAACAAAAGGATGAAAGCAAAAAGGATGAAAAAAAAAAAGATGAGAAAAATGATAAAATATATAAAGAATTGGATTATAAAATAAAAAATTTAGAAAAAAAATTAAAAAAACAAGTAACCTTAAATTGTAGTCTGCAACAAAAACTTACAAAACATTATATTGAAAAGTCAAAATATGAAAAATTATTTGTGGATTGTGTCCAACAAATTAAAAAGGATTTAGGAAAATTAAATATGAGCAATGATAAAGAGAAATATATAGATGAGAATTTTTCATCATTAATAAATGAATCTAAATTTAGTTATTTTACTAAAGATGATAAAAAAAAGTTGTTAATTTCTTTTTTTTCATCTAACGATTTGATAAATTTAATGAAAAAACAGGTTTTTAGTAAAGAACAAGAATCTTTTAATTTAAAACAAAAAAATAGTTATCCAAGTACAAGAATAACAAATCAAAAACTGTCAGATATATCACCATTTATTTTGTAAATTTGAGATATATGGATGCACACACTTTTATAAATATGAAATAATGTTTTCTTAAAAATATACACCAAAATATAATTTAGAAAGATAGTATATCTATAATATGTATGTATATATTTATAGTGTGTGGATAAATGAATAGATAAGTCTTTGGCTTTATTTCTCATAATATTTATATATTTTACATTTTTTATTGCCTGTTCATAATTTTTTTAATTTTTTCGATTTTTTCTTAATTTTTTAACTTTTTAATAAAATATAACTTAAAAATAAAGAACAAAAGAAAAAAGTGTATATATTGTGGGGAAAAAATAAGATAAAAATAGAATAATACTGAATTATTCAAAGAATAATATTAAAACACTTTTAGGTTAATACTTAAAAGGAAATAAGTTGTATATATATAATCTGCTTATTTTCCAATATTAAGGTATTGGAACATAAAATTTATGAGAAAAAATAATAATAATAAAAAAAAAGGAGAGCAAAATATCATAAAGGATATATATTTTTCTTTTTTTAATATATTTTTTTTTATTTTACATTTTAATGTGTTTTCCTCATTTGTACATTTATTGTCTTTATTTTTAACGATTTTTCAAAATATTTTAGTAAAATTAAAAAGTCACTTAAAAAAACTTAAAATTAAAAAATTGCTTAAAATTAAAAAATTGCCTAAAATTAAAAAATTACCTAAAATTAAAAAATAACCTAAAATTAAAAAATCACTTAAAATTACAAGGCTTTGAGATTAGAGTGAAAAGAATGGGTTCCTAAAATAAATGAATGGAAATGAGAAAACAAATTTATATAAGTATCATATATTGATAACCTTTTAATATTATGTAATATGTTTGGTAAATTTGAATAATAATACTTAACATTTTAATGTAAAAAAATGTATATAATTCAAAAGATAAAGGGAATACTATATGACAATGATGATGTAGCTAGTGTAAAAAAAGAAAAAAAAAATAAAAAGGTTCATATTAATGAACTAAAGGATGAAATTTGGTTATATAAAAATGAATATAATAAAGAAAATGTAAATGAGGAATATGACAGAGAAATTGAAGATGATAACGAATATTATGATGAAGAAAATGACAAACAACCATCAGATCATTTTTTAGAAGTTCCATTATTTGATGAGGATGATTATGGAAAGAGTATAAAAAGACAAATGGTAAGGATCCTTTTATATTCTTTGCATTTACTACTTTTATTTGATATGTTCTTATCATGTTAATATTTTTGTCTATTTATTTGCTTATATAATTTGGTTCTTATAAATATATATATTTGCAGAAGGCTTTACCAAATAAGAAAATTAATTCTATCAAAAGATATGAAGAAGAAGAAATGAGCGAGGAAACTTTAAGTACAACAGATGACGATGAAGAAATAGAAGAGCCTTTTCTAGATTTATATGAAGAATTAAAGGTTATTATAAATAGAGAGATTTTTAAAAATATTAATTTTTACATATGCTAATTATAATTTTGGATATATTTTTCCTTATTTTTATTTATTTTTTTATTTTTTTTTTTTTACAAATAGAGGGAACAAAAAATAAGAGAATTCTATAATCCGATGTTAAAGCCACGATTATGGCGTTTAGAATTTTTTATAAAATACATTCATAATTTGGAAAATAATATTCAGAAAAATTTTTATTTAATATCATTTGGAAATATCAAGTAACATTAATATATGTCAATGCATTTGTGTGATTGTTTTGACATTCATAGTAAGGACATGTTTATTTCTATACACATATTATATGTATGCGTTTTTTCTTTTAAAGAAATATAAATCTTTATGGAGAATTGAAAAATGATGTCTTATATACTCCGGGATATTCTATAAAACCAGGAGAAATTCAATATTTAAAGATTCCATGTATGAGCTATAAAATTATAGATATTGATATATAATATTCACAGAATAATATTTATAAAATTGTAAAAAAAATATATTTATGTAATAAACCCTTTTTTACGCATCTTTATAGTAACAATTTGGAGTGAAAAAGAATTAAGCATATCTTATGAAGATTTGAAAAAATTTGAAGTTACAATTGAAATGTGGTGCATAAAGGGACTTATATTTAATGATCTTTATGCTTCTTCTAAAATAAATTTAAAAGAAATAATTGAAAATGATCCAGATAGTAGCATAGTATTAAAAAGGAAAATTGAAAAAAATAAAATGACATTTGAAGCCCAACGTTTGGGGGTAGCATACTTATTCTGCATTTAAATTTTATTGTTAATACAAGCTGTTATATTTTAATTCGTTCACTCATTTAATTGTGCATTTAATCGTTCATTTATTTAATTTTTGTTAACATATTTTTCTGTTCAGGTATATATGCAATTATCAGAAATCTTCGAGTTTCATATGGCCTTAGACAGTTGGTGGTTTATAGCAAATTCTGAGATGCCCAGTTATTTAAAACTATTACCAAAATTTTTAAGATTTAAATTTCCTTTAAGTGAAGGTGAATGGGTAATTCATAGTTCAAATAAGTCTAGTAATAATTTTTGGCTTTATCCTGGATATTTTTGTTTTATTGGAACATATCGACAATTGGCAAATGCTTTTTTTATTCTCGCAGTAAGATATACTACATATTTTATTTATAATTTAATTATTATTGTGGTATTAATTTTGGGTGTCTAATAAATTGTGAAGTTGCCATTATTATATTATTTTATATTTTTTTCTGATTAATATTTTGTAATTTATTTTGATTTTTTTAAGGTATTATGCTATAATTCTAACTACAGATATAAACCACCTATTTTATTGGGTTCATGTATAGTATCTCTAAAATCTGTGACTGAATATCCTTTTTTTAAGTACGCCATAAAATATGGGAATATGAATTATACTATTTAGAGGCATATTCTGTCAGTTTTTATGATTTTATGTTTTTGTGTTTTTTTGTTTTTTATTAGGGGGACTGTAAAAAAACTAACATTGGAAAAAAGAAAATTTAAGCAAGGAGAAATTGTAGGAAATATAAAATGCTTTGTTAATAGTTATGGAATACAAGAAGACGATACAAATATCCAAAGGCCTGTTCAACCATTAAGTGATGTTACATTAGTAAACCAGTTGTCTATAAACGATCATTATTTAGTAATAAGGTTTGTTTGTTTATTTATAGCTCTGTTTAATTTGTTCATATTTTCATGAATCAATGACAATTCGGTTCGTTTGACGTATTAATATTTTATTAATTTATTTAATTTTTTTTTTTTTTTTTTTAGAATAATAAAATGCGAAAACTTAGCTATAAGTAGTGTAGATCTAAACAATATTAACATAAATGTGTGGGTAAAATGGGATGGAATAGTTAACAAAACAGATATTGTATCAAAAACTGTGTCCCCTTTTTTTTATCAAAATTTATATTATCCAATACGATTAGTTGACAAAAAAGAATTAACAAATGAAAAATTAATACATAATGTATTACCTATAGATTTAATTTCAAAAGGAGATATTTGTTTAGAAGTTCACAATAACAATGAAATATATTCATCAATTTTAGGGATTTTTGAATTGCCATTTTCGGATATATTTAATTACGGAACATATGATTATAGAGGATTAGTTCAGGTTATTTTATTTTTTTAGCTAGCTATTTTTATTTTTTTTAGCTAGCTATTTTTATTTCATTTTTTGACTAGCTATTTTTATTTTATTTTTTTTCATTCTTTATTGTAGGATAACAATGCGAGTTCAATATATAATGAAAACAAAAATTACGATTTTTATGACCAAGGGTTTGATAATCCAGATGAGAATTATGAGGATTATTATTCAAGACAGTATAAAACAATTGTTTATAAAAATACATTAGGTAATATAAAATGAAAATTGTCTTTAATTATATAACTCTTTATTGTATCCTCGTTTTTCATGGTGTCTTATTTGGTTGTCTACATAGGCGATTTCATGTGTGTATATGTATACATGTGCATACATATATATACATATATTTTTTTTTTTATGAAATGAAGATTTAATGTATTCTAGAGCACATTTAAAATCTTTAAATAAGGGAAATGCGCAAACAAAAAGAAAATCGACTATATCAATCGAAGCTTTTGTAATCCCTCCACTTCCAAGTGGATTGGTTTTTTTTAAGGAAAATCAATCTCAAAATTCTTCTATAATATACAAAGCTATGTCAAAAAGGTATTTAAAAAAACGTTAGAATTAGTGTAGGGTTATTTATTCCTTTTTTATTTACCACCATGTGTTATACATATATACATACCCATTTGTCAGTCCCCATTTTAATATCATTAATTTAATTTTAGATGGGATCAAGATTTTAAAGGATTTAATGATATCTATTTGCAGTGGTTTCCAAAGGCTATTAAAAACAGAAGGTACTAAAAAATTGGAAATAAATTATAATAAGAAATAAGTTATTTATATGTATTTACAGAATATTTATGATCATAAGAACATTTTATTTATAAAAATTTTTGATTTATTCAGCTTCCCTTGTATAAGTAAAAATGAATTTGACGATAACTACTATCCTCTTTGTAGTTTTGTAACGCCTATTAATTTACCTGCCCAAGTTTCAACACCTGGTATTTTCAATAATTTATTATATTTAAATATTGTATTTGTTAAAATATAACTATTTTTGCAAAAAAAAAATGCACAAATTAAATTGGCATTTATATTGTGTTCTCAATTATTTACCAACTTATTATTTTATATGAACAGGTCCTTTATTTCACTGGCTAAATAATATTGAGTATATAGAAAACGACGAAGAACCGATCAATTTGACTCCTCCACATTTTTTCTTGTCTTATAAAAAAGGAACAATACAAGATCATGCCCTATTACTATGTTGTTGTTTGAAGGGATTGGAATATGACGCATATGTATGTAAAGGTAAGGAATATGTAAAAATAATAAATATAAACAATAAATATAAATGAGAGATATAAGTGAGAAACATAAGTGAGAAACATAAGTGAGAAATATAAATGAAAATATAAGATGGACATTTTTTGGGGGTTATTTTTATATATGATTTTTTTTATAAGGCACTATAAATAACGGGAAAACGGAGCATTACTGGGTAATGACTAGACATGAAAAAGGATGGGTATGTTTTTGGGAAGTAACAAATAAGTCTATTATACATTTAAAATATCGATGGAATAACAATAATTTTTTAAAAAATTCTGATATATTAGCAGAAAATAAAATGATTAATAAAATGAATGAAAATGATAATGAAAAATATTATAATGGTGAATATTTAACAAATTATATAAAATATGGTTTAGAAGAATTAAAAAACCGTAAAAATCAAATAATACAAGAATATGATATGAAAGAAGAAAACCAGTTATATACTATGGATTTATATGGAGAGCATCTTATGAAAGATGAGGAAGTAAATATTGATGAGGTTTTGTATAATGATGAAGAATTTTTTGATAATATATTTAAAGTAAAATATGAGAAAAATAAAACATATAGTTGTAATAAAGCTATAAAATATGTATTAGAATCTTTTTCAAAATATATACCTATTGCCCCCAAATTTGGTTTATTAAATTATGAAAATACATTGGCATATGTTCCATATACATCTATAGAAGTTATTTTTAATGATCAGCAATTATATGGTAATATGCAAAACCATCATCCTGCATGTATTCTATATGACTTGGAAAATAATTATCATTGGCGCCCCTTTTTAAATCATGAGCCACCACAAATAAAAAGTGAAATAACAATTTCAACTCCATTAAGTGATAAACTTTCGTAAGTTAAAAAAAATATGTGTATATAAGGAGAATTTATTTTTGTATTTTTTTTTTTTTTATTTATAGTGTAATAACATTTTATGATTATATTTTTTTTATAGAATAAAATATATGAATGAACTGGAAGAAGAATTACAGGAAATGATTTTTTTTATTAGAAATGTTGAAGGGTTAGAAACAAATTTTGATCATTCAAAAGAAATAAAATATTTTTTAGAAATGTATATTGATATATGTGAATATAAGCTAAACTTAGACAACAACTTTAACCCTAAACCAGAAAATTATGAATATAAAAATGGAAAAGAAATCGAAAAAAATATGAATAATGGTTCAATGTCTGGAAATAAGGAAAATCATATGGAAAATATGAATAAAATAAATGATAATAATATTTATAATAATGAATCCAAAAAAAGTTGGTCTCAATATAAAAACGATTTTTATCCAAATATCGAAGGACAATATATAAATAAAGAAAATATAAATTTTCATAATTCTTATCATCCAGCTAAAAATGTAGAAATAATGAATAGTGAAAAAAAAAAAAATTTATCTAATATTCCTCAAGATTATGTATATGGAATGAATAATGAAATATATAATGATGGAAAGGAGGAATATATAAAAAATTATGTTTTTAATAAAAATAGTACTGATATATTAAATAATTATGATGAAAATATCAAACAAAAAAATATCAAACGTTTTAGCAATGTTCCTTTACACTATCAATATAACGAGGAAGAGAAAAATTGGCATTTAGATATTCCCAATTATATTTATAATTGTGATAATATTGAAAAAGAAAAAAATATAAATGATGATATAGATTGCAATACTAATCAGAGAAAAGGAGACAACATACAGGTCGTAATAGATGATGAAAATGATTTAAAAAAAAAAAATATATACAACGAATATTGTGTAGAACATAATTGTGAAGAATATGAAGAGGAAATATACAAAGAAATAAAAGAAAGATATTATCGTTGTGATGATAGTGAATTTTCTGACAATACAACTCATAAAAATATTCCAAAACAATATATGAAAAATAATAATAATAATATTCTTAAATTAAAAAAAAAATTAAAAAAATATGAAAAAATTATGAAAAAAGAAATGATTGATATTAAATTGGCGCGTAAAGGTGTACAAGACAAAAATAAAAAAAAAATATTTTCCAAATTTTTAGATGCACAAGAATATTTGATGAATAAACTGGAAAATAAAAATTATTTGAATTGTGATGATAACATAAATGAGGTCAAAATTAGAAATGAAAATAATTCTGAAAATTATCACAGCAATCTTAATTGTAAACAAAATAATAATTGTAATAAATATAATGCAGAAAATATAAAAGAAAAAAACAATGGTTATACAAAATATGGAAAAATGAAATATCCAATAAATGGGTATTTTATTATTCCTTCAAAAAGTGATAAGAATGATATATATACTTTTGATGATGTAGAGGAAAATGAAAAAAAAAATTATAAAAAAAAAAGAGATAGAAAAAAAATAAAAGTGGACAAAAATGACAACCAATATGAGAAAAAAAACAGAAAAAATATTTTTCATAATATGTGTAAAAAATCATATAATATAAAATTAATAGATGATAAAAATTTAAACAAAAAATGGGCAATTAAAAAAAAATATAATAAAATAAAAATGGGCAAATTTAGATTAGGAGGACGTATACACATTAGTGGAAGAAGAAAAAACAAATTATTTTGTGAAAATATTTCTTTTTTCATAAATTCAAATATAATCAAAAATAATATCGAATCGCAATTGTTAGTTGATAAAGAAACAACCAATTTTACCAAAAATAAAAAATTTGCATATGAAACTATTCACCAAATGCACAACATCTCAGAAGCAGAAGGAAATAATAACCATACTATTGCGGGAGATCAGGTAAAAATAGCATAATCTATCTAGCTATGTGTCTATCTATGTGTATATATATCTATCTATATGTATATATATATGATTTTTTTTCCATACGATATAATACTGGTCGATTCGTCGATTCCCATTTTGGTGAAATTAAAGTTAAGTGTATATATTATTAATTGTTTTTTGTTTAAACAAATATAGAGTTTGAAATTGGATACTCAAATAAATCAACCATGGGGTATGGATATGTCAAATGAAGCTAATGATGAAAATATAATAATGAAAAATAAAACAATTCCAAAAAATTTTGGTGAACTGTCAATGGGTAAAAAAATTGAAAAAATTGAAAAAAATGAAAATGATGAAAACAAATCTGCAAAAAATATTTCAGAAATTCCGCCACCCAAAACATGGTCAAGATTAGATACGACATCTAAATATGCTGCTCATCAAATTTCACAATGGAACTGGTACTATTCCTTGGTAAGATAATTTATGCAAAGTGTATATAAATATTTACGTATATACATTTGTAATAGCCATTTTTTTTAATAAAAATGTATTATCACATTATTTATTATCACATTATTTATTATCACATTATTTATTATATGACAATTTATGTGAAGGAGGAGCAATATTTCAATTGGCAATATTACAAATTTCCAGTTCCACCAAACCATACTTTTGTTGGATTCCCCATCCATTTTTCGACATCCGGTAAAGATTGAGAAAAGGAGAAATATATACTTGAATTATTTTGGACTCATATTAATATGTCTAATGTATAATGTATAATGTATAATTATAGATTACGTTCATATGAATGTGTTAACTTTTGTTTTTCCTTAATTTTTTCGATTTAAACAGATTTTTCCGAAATAAAAACCTTTTTGCTAAACTCCAAGCGATTTGATAACATAATGAAGCTTTCGATAAGTAACATTTCATTTGTTATATATTGCAAGTCTTATCCTTTAATTGGGGGTGTAATGTCTAATTGGGTATTTTTAGGATGTTTGGTTCCTTGGATGGTAAGAAAAATAAAATACCAATTGTATATAGAATTTAATAATATTTTTAATTTATTTGATGGTTAAAACGGAATATAAAACTGTTCCTTATGAAATTGGTTAATTTTGGGATATATAATATATTTTTTTTTTTTTTTTTTTTTTTTTTTTTTTTTTTTTTTTTATAGACTAATCAAGAAAGAGAAACAAATATGAAAAAAAAAGTTCATAGAAATCATAATGAAAGATAGGTTTAATTTATATTTTAAAATTTGTTATTATCACAATCTATCTAATGGTAATAAAACATTCCTTGGTTAATGCTTGTATAATTTTATTTTGTGTTTCATTTATATTTTTATGTGTTAAGTTTTGAAAATGTGATCTATATATTATTCTATAGCATAAACTTGTTTGTTTTGTTTTTTGATTAAAATAATGATCAATTTTTTTAACTTGTTCAATATTTTCATTAGCTATATCTCGACATATTTGAAAAAATAATGCTTCATCAAAATTTTCATTTGCATAAAATGATATATCTTTATGAATTGATGGAAAATTGCTGAATGGTATAAATTTTGAGATTTCATTTTCTTTAAACTGATTTATAAATCTATTATCTTGGCTCCAAAATAATCGTATATCATTAATATCGTATAATAACATAGCCAATCTTTCAAGGCCTATCCCAAATGCCCATCCATTATATTTGATTGTTTTTAAAAATTCGTTAATTTTAATTTCGATTTTTTTATTAAGATCATCGTTACACAATTTATTTGATACATTAAGAACAGATGGTAAAGAAATGTCAATATTTTTTTCATTTGAAAATTTAAAAATATCTTTCAATAAATTTGGTGCAAATAAAGAGATTTCTTTTTCTATAATTTTATTTATTTCATTTTCATATAATGAAATTGCAATTACTTCTTTTTTTATTTTTCCACAACCTAAAACCTCGACCCAGTTTTTTGAGTCGTCATGATTTTCTTGTGTAGTGCACCCATTAGGTTGTGATGTTACGAGTTGTGGATTTGAGACAATAATATTATTTTTATTTTTATTATTATTATTATTATTATTATTATTATTATTATTGTCTAAATTTTGTTTTATGTACAATTCGAAGGACGGTTCTGTAAAAGGAAAAGATGTTTGATGGTCCCATTGCATTTGTATAGATTTTGACCCAAACAAATGGGAAATTAAATTTTCCAATTTTAGCTTTAATTCGGATTCTACATCAAAAGTATCATGATGTATTAAAAAGCCATCTGTTTGGTGAAAAATAGGAAAATGCAATTTATCTATTTGATCTCTTCTATATACTGTACCTGTATATATAACCTGTTTATGATTTGTTCTTAACAGTTCAGGTAAATGTGTAGTCATGTGTGTTCTTTTTAATTTAATTTGATCATGATGTAAAAATTTATTAGCTAAATAATATTTATAAAAAGGATTTAATTTTTCATATATATCATAATAATATTTTTGTATATAAGAATAATTTTTTATATAATTTTCATTTAAATAAAATGTATCTTTAAAATTTCGAACAGGATGTTTTAAAGGAACAAAAAGATGATCAAAATTATCTTTTACTGATATTTCATTATTCAAATTATCAAAATTTTCAAACTTAAAAAAATATTCAATTCGAGATTTTACTGTCCTTATTGGATGATTTAAAATATTGTATAGGGTTTTACCTTCATTGGTTAAAATTATTTTAGGCAATTTTGCCATTGCCTCTTTCCATATATTATATACATAAAATGTTTATCAATAATATTTTTATTTTCACTAACAATAAGGACCATATCCTTACTTGGCTTTTAACTAATTTCATGACTTTATCATTGTGTTATAGATATTTAAATATATTCACATTATATAAACACATACAATTCGCCTTTACATTAATTTGTGCAATAATTTATTTATATGATAAAAAGCACACAAATTAAATGCAAATAATGTTGGATATATTTTATTACTATTTGTGATGAAATAAAAAATAAGTTTCAATTATTTTCTATCATGATATTTTTACTTTTTTTTAATTTCAATCATTATTCATATAGAGAGTTAAAACAAAAAAAAAAAAAAATAGGGAGATGATATATAAAGTTGTGAAATTCGTATTAAATTGATTAGGATAATTATTTTATAAATTAAAAAAAATAAATAAATAATATTTAAAGTATTAAGATGATTGTAATATATTTTTACAATTTTTTTTTTCTCATTTCATTGTGTATGTAATATTTCAATAATAGGCTTGATCAAATGTATGTATATAAAAGCGCAAATATGAATGGGACAACATTTTTTTTTTTTTTTTTTTAGTAAAAATTATGGTGAATTGTTCTTTTATTATTTTTAATAATATTAATATTGGGTAATATTTAAAATGGGTGAACTATGAAGATAAATAAAACAATAAAAGGGTCTTACATTTGTTTACTATTTTGTATTATTTTGCATTATTTTTTTTATTTTTATTTATTTTTTTGGGGGAGTACATAAAAAGTAACAAGAATTTAAGCCCATATTATAGTGCCATAAATTTAGTCCTGAAAAAATGCTGGTGTCTAAAATATATTTGTCATTTATAATTTTAATGGATATTTGGGTAAGTAAAGTGAAAAATATTAACCACAAAAGAACAATAAGAGATGTAGTAGGAATCATTTGGTCTTAGAATTCATGTAGCTATGTATATAAGTTAGTATTAATATATATATACATATATATATATATATATATATATTTATTTTACTTATATTTTATGTGCTAAATATAATTAGTATTATTATGATCGTTATTATATTTACCATTAATATTAACTTATTTTAATTTTCTATTAATATAAATAAACAATTTTGTGACTATTATTTATGCAAATTTTTCAAAGTGTCCAAAAAGTGAAAAAAAAAAATGGGTAGTTTTATTTTATTATCAAGTTGACTAATTTCTACAAATGTATGTGATTAAATATTTGCATAATATAAAGGTGTATTCCATAAAATATTTTCCAAAATAATAATTAAAAAAAAAAGTACACACTTAAAGAAAAGTATTTTTATAATATGACAATTGTAGTGATAATTCCTTTTTCTTTTTTTTTAATAATTTTCCTGAAATTCTGATATTATCACATATGTATATACATGTATAATATTAAGAAATGGGTATGATTAAATCGGGTACAGATAAATGAGTCTATCTCCTAACTAGCTTATTATTTATTATTTTGTTATTATATAATTTTTTAAAAAAATTATGAAAAAGTAGAAAGGTTGAAATAAATGTGTATATATGGTGCTTAAGTTTTATTATTTTATTCTGTACTTTTTTTGGAAGATAATAATTATCTTTTTCTTTAGGGTTTAGGAAATACATATATTTATATGGATAATATATGTACTTATTGAAATTAATGTAAACAAGTTTGTAAAAATGTGAATTATATATTTTTCATGAGTATATAACTATTATTAGGTGAAGTATCTACATAAAATATATATGAACATTTTTCATACATATACAATGGAAAAAGAAGAATTTTATAGAAAATATCAAGAGTATTATGGTGGAGACATAAATGAGATCCCTTATTTATTGGAAGGAAAAGATATATGGTTATATGATTTATATTTAAGTGTATTGAAACATGGTGGATATTCATGTGTAAGTCGAAATGCGAAATGGTTAAAAATTGGAAAAGAATTTGGACTAATAAATAAAGAAAAAAATATTAGATTAATAGAAATAAAAAATATTAAAGAATATTATTTAAATTATCTTAGAGAATTTGAAAGAATACATGATAATTTAAAAAAAGGAAAAATATTAACAAAAAAATATAGATGTCGTGTTGGAATAAATAATAATGATGTAAAAAATAAAAAAAAATCAGTAGTAAATATCAATGGAAATAATATACCAATATCTTCTAAAAGGATCAATAATAAAAGGAATGTTTCAAATACTGGGAATGGTAATACAAATATAATAATTAATGATTCTCATTTTAATGGAATGAATAAAAATTCTTTTTTTATTAAGGATGAAATATTTAGAGGAGAAAATGATTTAATTGTTGATAAAAATAAAATTAATACAGAAAATGAAATGTCTACTTTTAATTACCCAACTAATAATAATATAGATATAAATTGTAAGGCAAAAAAAGAAGTATATCATGATAGTTATACTAAAGAGAGTCGAAAAAATGAAGGAAAATATAAGAAAAATCAAAGAGATCATATTTTTAGAAATTGCAATAATATTGGAATAGAAGTTAGTAATGGTAATAATAATGATGATACTGTTCGAGGGATTGAAATTGCTGACATTCAAAATAGTGAAGAGATAGGTAGGTATAGTAATGGTGTACATGTGAAAAAGGGAAAAATAAATAATAACAACAATAGTAGCAATAGTAGCAATAACAATAATGACAAACAAATAGAAGATCAGATAATTAATAATGGAAATTTTTCGAATATAAATAATATGTCTTGTTATAATTTTACATATAATACAATAAATAATTATCAAAATAATTTAAATTACATGAATTATTTAAATATAAATAATTATGGAGATAATAGATATATAGGAAATCCCGATTACAACAATAATATATATTCTTCCAATTTTAATAATACTTCTATTTTTAATAGTCATATAAAAAATGAAAATAATATTAATAAATGTGAAAATAGTAATTATATAGGAATGTCCTATGTTAATAATAATTTTGTTGATACTAACTGTTCAACATTGAAGTTTCTAAATGAAAATAATTATACTGAATATAATGATTCTCCAATTATTAACATAGGAAATAATACTTTCCCGACAAATACGGGATATATCAATTATGGTTTTCTAAATGAAAATTATAAAAATAATAATATCGGTAATAATTATAACAACTTAAATGGTGGGATTCTACACAATAATGGCTATGTTGATAATGTTGTAAATTGTGAAAATTACGAAAATTGTGAAAATTGTGAAAATTGTGAAAATTGTGAAAATAATGAAAATTGTGAAAATTATGAAAATTGTGAAAATAGTGAAAATTGTGAAAATAATGAAAATTGTGAAAATAATGAAAATTGTGAAAGTTGTGAAAATAATTTAAACGATTTGAAGAATGGTATGAATGTAATTTATGAAAAAGAGAAAAATATTACAAATAACATGAAAGAAATAGATAACTATAAATATAATTTTGAAAATAATAAAGATATGATATTGTCTAAAATTGAAAGTGAAAAATGTATAGATATATATAGATTATTATTGGGATTATATAAAAGAAAAGAAAATGTTGGTGATTTTATATTATGCCTAAATATACTTTATTCTATATCAAAAATGGAAAATATAATTTCCAAAAAACAAACTCGTATTGTTATATGGTCACTTTTACATGTATTAGAAGATATACTTAAAATATTCTACGATGTATTTAATAGTAAAAAACGATCAATATATATTTTGATGTTTTTTTTTAAAGATTGTTTATTAAGAACCAAATCAATCGAAAAAAGAGAAAAACATATTTTTTCAAATATGGAAAGTAACAATAGTCAATATATTTTGTCCCAAACTTTGAAAGACAATTCGAAAAAGAAGAAAATTGAAGGTGAAAATTGTGAATCAGAAAAGGTAAGGATATAAAAAAATGGATAAATGAATAGTTAGATGCATCTATAATTATGCAAATTTATATAGATGGAAATAAAATATGACTCAGAACTGTTTTTAATTTTGTATAAAACTTTTTATTTTTTATATCTATTCTTAAGTGTGAAATAATATTGTTATATTTATATATATGTTTGGTGTGTTATTGATTTTTGTCTTTTTTTGTAGAGAAATGAAAAAGATCTTAGATCGAACAATAACGACATTTTAGCAAATATTTTATTTTTAAACAAAAAAATAGAAATAAGGGAGATGCTCGATTTGCATTTATCTTATTATGAATATTGTGTAGAAAAAAAAAAAAAAATTAAACGAGTATATGAGCTAGGAGAAAAATGGATTGAACAAAAGGATAAAAGAAAAAAAATGAATAAAAAATATGATGATAAAAATGAAGTATGTGCTGAAAATATTTGTAATAATGCAGATTCATCAACAAGTTCATACTATTGTAGTAGTGTCCATAGTACAGACATAGAAAATATGAATATAATTCGAAGAGATAAAAATGGAAATAATTTGAAATGTAACTATTTTTATAAAGATAAAAAATATATGGAAAATATTTTAACAAAAAAAAGTTCCATTGAGTTTGTTTTTATCATTTTGTATATACTTAATAATATGTTTCAAATTAGTAAATATAATTTCCATTTTTTCAATATGTCAACAAATTGTAAAGAGAGTAAAGAAAAAGATAATGAAAATGTTTGTGATATAGATAAAAATAAAAAAATAAGCGAAAATTTGAATCTATCGAAAGATAAAAATGAAATGACAACTATGCTTACATCTTTGAATGAAGAAAATAAAAATATTTTGAAAAAAGAAGAATTGTTAAATAATCAAATTCCAAAAAATGATTTTTATGATCAAAATTCGTCAGATGCATCATCATCGATTTGTAGTATGAACAGTTGCATAAATACTGATATAAATTTATTTTCCTCATTAAAAAGTGAGGGGAATATTATAGTAGATAATAGTAAAGATATATTAGATTATAAAAATAATAACAATATGAATGAATATGAAAAGTTTGAGTTTGAAAAAAATAGATATAGTTTGTATAAATCTAGTTATAATAAAATCGATGGTCAAGATAATAATACATTTTGTGGAGATAGTGAAGGAAACGAAACTAAAAAATATGGCATAACAAATGGTGAAGGAAATGAAACTAAAAAATGTGGCATAACAAATGGTGAAGGAAATAATGTTTGTACAGAAGTTTATGAGGAAAGTCATTCACCAAATTTGGCATGTGATGATACTGAAAAGTGGAATAAAAATGGGACAGAAAATGAATCCGAAAAATGTGCGTTAAAAATTGATTCCACTAATTTGAATAATAACAATACAAGTAGTATAGACAGTTCTAAGGAGACAAAGAAGGTAAATAAAAATAAGGAAGAAGTTAAAGAAATATACAAAAATCTACAAAATGAAATGTATAAGGATATGAAAAAAATATTTATTAAAAAAAAAGGAAAAGAAACGAAATATAAATTAATACATTATTTTTATTTAAGCAAATTTCTTAGTATATTTGAAGCAATATTTTTAAAAAATTTTGAAAATATAATATATCATGAAAAGGTTATTGAAAATGTATATATTAATATGTTTATTTGTATTGATATAATAAATAAGGAATTGGGGAAAAATATTTCTTTAAAATATATTTTTTTTCCATCACAATATTTAGAAAAAATGAACAAGATGAAAATTGTTGCACATTTTTCTTCCGATAACAAATTTTATTTATTTTCAAATAAAGAAAATCGAAAAGATAATAAGACAAAAAAAAATGATGAGATACATAAAGATGATGATTTTAGGAAAGACAATAAAAATGAGTCTATTGACTGTGGAAAAATAAATATAGAACCGTTTTCTAAATTTATAAACAAAGATGAAAATTTAGAAGATAGAGGAAATGAAAGATGTGGAGAAAACCAAAATGATCTTGATGATAATAATAAAGATGAAATTCAAAGAGGAAAAGAAGAGAAGGATAATGTAAATATGAAAAGTGTTAACAGTGTAGAAAAAGATGGAGTAAAAATAAATGGGGATAATAATAAAGAAATGGATGGAAAGAAATATAAAAAAAAAATGAGAAAATTATTTTTAAAAATATTTCGAAAAAATAATAGAAAATATAATATTTATAAAAAAATAGATGATAAATATTTAAAGGAACATTATAATTATTTCGAAAGTTTTTGTTGTAAAGAGAAAGAAAAAATGGAAAAAGATATTTTGTTAAATTTACATGAAATTATAAAAAATATATTATTAAAAATATATAAAAGAGTTAACAAATATTTAAATATTGGAATTTTATCATTAAATATATTAGCACATATATTGTATTTAATTCCTAAAAAATTATTTTATGTGTCTATTATTCCATGGATATTAAATAATATTATAAATGTAAAATGTTGTTATACTTATGTGAATATACCTTTATGTATTTTAAATTATAATGGGTTTATATTTTTAGAAATATTTATGAAATTTATAATTCAAATGATTAGAAATAACCTCCTATCAATTAAATCATATATTTTTTCATTCCTTCGTTTATCTTCTTTTCCGTTATATATTTATATACACTTTGATATCCCATTATCTCATAATCTTATTTTAACATCTCTGTCTTTAATATATAAGTTAGTTACTTATGATCCGGATTATTTGGCAACAGGGTTTATTATAGAAAGAGAATTTCAGAATCAAACCTCATCTGCTTTCTACAATAAAGGGATTGAAGTAGGAAATAACAATCAAGATGATAATATTTATATTAAAAATAATCCAAAAAAAAGAAAAAATTTTCAAACAAGCTATTTTAGTAGTAATACAACTAGTTCGTTTGGAAACGTGGGGAATGGCTCGTTTGAAAGCATAGCGAATGGTTCATTCCGAATTTGTGAATCTATTAACAATGAGAAATCAGTAAAATGTGAATTTAGTACAAACAAAAATACAGAAAAAGAAATAAAAAATGAAAAAAGAGAAGAAAGACAAAATTATGATCAAGATAATATTAGCGGAAAAAGAAATGAACTACTAGAGAAAACATTTTTAAAAACGCTTTTTTTATTTTTAAAAAAATTTATTTATTTTAAAAGTATTTTGAATTGTGCTAATATAAATGATATAGACGAAATGGTGGTAGATAGTAAAAGAGTTCAAGATATTTTAAATAACTGGAACTTAAATAATAAAGATATAAAATTTAAGAGCAGCGAACATTATACTTCTAATATTGAAAAGAAAATATTTTATTTACATGATAATTTAATTATATATGCTAAGGAAAATAAAATAAATTCAAATAGTGTTAAGAATATAAAAACATGTTATAATATAAGAAACCGTTATAAAAACCAAAACAATACACCTAACAATTATTCATATGAATATATGACATCCAATAACCAAGAAACACAAAAGCTCAGTATTTATGCTCACTCGATAATTTCTATACTTTTATTTTTATCGTCTCACCACAATTTATGGGAATCTTTATCTCCTTATATTCCATTGTTAGTTCATGTAAGGCATGTCTATATAAAGGGTGCATTACACTACCTACGCATGGTGCATTACACTACCTACACATGGTGCATTACACTACCTACACATGGTGCATTACACTACCTACACATGGTGCATTACACTACCTACACATGGTGCATGATTTATTTTGTTTATTTCGCCACTTGTTTATTTCTTCACTTTTTTCGCGTCGCAGATGGCACTAATTCGGACGGACATCAGCTCGTCCTTGTGGATAATACTAAAAGAATACTACTTCCGAAATTTTATGAGACAAAAAAGAAGCCCCCAAAAATGTAGGAAATATTCTAACTCAAAGATTGTGAGAATAGAAAAAGTAAAGTGATGTTGAAAGTTTTGCATGGTTTTTTTTGCTTTTTCATATTTCGAATTTATTTATATCTTTGGTGAAATTTGTTATTCCTCTTTAAAAATAAAAAATGGTTTTGTTGCATTTATTGTTTATGGAACAAAATGTTTTGCGTCTTTTTTCATTTTCGTCCCTTCCTTATCTTTAATCGGACTTAAACATATAAAAATGTTTACAAAGATGTTTACAAAAATGTTTATAAAAAAATGAGTTTATTTACCTAAAATAGTAGTATAAATATAAAAATGAGGATGTGAAAAAATAATAATATTGTAATAAATGGCATACTGTATGTGTAGAAATATAATCATACATGATGTCAGCTAAAGCTTGAATACGAATAAAAATAAGAATAAAAATGAGAATAAAAATGAGAATAAAAATAAAAATAGTTGATTTGTGTATATTTAAAAAAAAATTGGAAAGTGGATAATGCATATGTCTAACAATAGACTTAGTTAATATGCACAAATTTTATAAATATTTGGAAATAAATACAATATTGGATAAGCAATGTATATGGATAAACGATTAAATATGTAAAAAATAAAAAAGAGGGCCAATCGAGATGTTGATCTTATTTGTAAAAAAATTGACTTGATATAAAGAAAGAATAAATATTACAGGGTGACAAAATGGGAAAGGGTAGCAATAGTGGCAGTGGTAGCGATAGCGTACATATTTTATATTAATTCATGAACTATCGAACCAAAAAACAACACCAACAATAAGATAAGCAGTAATTAACAAAACGCCTTCTAGCCAATTACTTTCCCCATCTTGTACAATTGCCATTGTAACGATAACCGAGATAACTAATATAACACTTGATAAAGGAGAAAAGGCTAAGGTCATAGGTTTATTTAAAATCCATCCAAATAAAACTGTTATTGGTACAACAAAAAGGGCAATTTGAGCAGATGATCCAACAGCTACCCCCATAGTTAAATCGACTTTATTTTTAATCGCAACTGTAACAGCTGTTAAATGTTCTGTAGCATTACCAACAATAGGTAAAAGTATAACCCCAATAAAATTTTCAGAAATATTATAATATCTAACAACAGATTCAACAGTATTAATAAGATATTCAGAATGAACACTAACAAGAAAAGTTATTAGAATTAAAAAAATAGATCCTGTAATTACAGATAATTGTGGTGTTTCTTCAGTCATTTCTTTATCTTGAAATAGTGATATATGTGTATATAATTGGAATAATAAAAATAAACAATATGTTATAAATATTAAAACAGCTGTTATTCTTGAAACTTTTAATAATACATCAGTATTGTTATTAGTAGTAACTGAAGATACTGAAGGTATAGTTATAGCTAAACTTGATAATAATAATAAGGATGTACTACAAGTAGCTCCTTTTTCATTAAATTTTTGAACATGATGATATAACCCTCCTGCAAAAAATGACATACCTAAAACCAATAATAAATTTGATAATATACTTCCTAATAATGTTCCTTGAACGACATTAATTAATCCTGCTTTTAGTGCTTGAATAGAAAATATCATTTCCATTAAATTACCAAATGTTGCATTTAGTAATCCTCCAATAATTTCTCCTGTATGTAAAGCTAAATCTTCTGTTACATTTCCCATTAAAGCTGATAAAGGTATTAAGGCAATAAAATTAAAAAAAAAAATATATATATCTGAGGCTCCTAATAAATAACTAAATATACCAATAGGAATAAATAATAAAAGTATATTTAATTTGTTATTTAAAATGCTATATATTGAATTAAGGTCTGATTTTCTAGGCATATAAAATGGTTTGGTTTCATCAAAATCTCGATAATTTCCTAAATGTTCAATACATTCATTATATGGCTCTTTTCCATTACATAATAATTGTAAGTGTAAATTTTTATTTCCTATTAAATTTGTATCATTTAAACCTCTAGAATTTTGTATATTTCCTGCAGGATGATTTTTATTTAATGGTTGTGAAATGGTACGTCTTATATAAGACGTTGCGCGCACTCGTCCCATAACCATTTTGTTTAGAACTGTTCGAGTTGTTTCATATGGTATAAATAATATATGATTGGTTAATATAAAATCGTATGCGAAACCAATAATTATTTTATGAATAAAAAAATAATATTTGAAATAGTATACATATATCCGGTTTATAATTATATGATATATTTGTGTGAAGATTTATAGTGTGCTACACGCTAGTATTCAAATATTTTTTTTTTTATTTTTATTTTTATTTTTTTATTTTTTTATTTTTTTTTTTTTTTTACTCCGGATATATGTAGATAACTAAATGGAATTATAGTGTCATGGGTTTAGTACAACAGACAAGAGTAATAATGTAAATAAAAATATGGGGACATCATTACTGATAATTGAAGTAGCAAAAATATAGCTTGTATTATAAAATTATTAATATATACATATTTATATAAACAATATATATATATACATATATATGATTATTATGTAAGTTTAATGAGATATGAAAGGATAAATATTTTATTATACATAATAAAAATAAATACGGTTGGCACTTATTTCTTCATACAAGCATAGATATCATAGGGATAAATACTGAGATACATTTTATATGCACATTTGAAAAATAGAGAATGAATTAAAAATTATAAAATATTTCATGCTAAAAGAAAAATAAATAGGTAAATAGCTATAAATATATTTACAGTGATAAAAATGTGCAAAATGTTTTTAATTTTTCGAGTCGTGAAATAATATATACACAAACATTTTTATAAAAATCGAATTTTTTCAATGTTTTAAATTTATTAACTAAAAGATATGAAAATTAATAAAATAGAAAAACTGTAAAAAATTGTATATGTATATATTTGGTGAATATGTCCTAACCAATGTTCACATTTCTGTATACATGTTTCCTCTTTGTATTAGCGAATGACCATAAGCAAATGTAGTACTAAAATATTTTCAAAAAAATATAAATGAATAAGCACACACGAGTGCTTACAATTTGTATACATACATACATACATACATACATGTATATATATTCACATTATGCATTTTTATATGTAAACTTCCAATTGAACAGCCAAATAAGGTTTAGCTTTATTTTATGCTAATAAATAAAATGTTTGCTTTATAAAAAGGGGAATTAAGTTGAGAACATAAAGTTTGCCGTTATAGGGATAATTCATATTAATTTATTTGTGAATATAATATTGTACATTTTTGTACATATATATGGGGTGTATGTTTCTACAAAGTTAGTGATATCGTTTTCATTAATTTTTGGAGATAATAATAACTGTTGTTTCGTTTTTTTTTAATTTATTTTAAAAAGAAATTACCTTAATTAAATTGAATTATTTCTTAAGTTCACAAACAAAAGAGGAGTATGAAATAAATATGTTGACTTATTATATATATGTATATATTTTGTATTGAATATTTTTTGTTTAATAACAGTTATATTTATAAAAATTATATCTTTATGCTAAAGCTTTAATTATTTGAGTGGTCATTAGATATATACAAAGACAAGAGAAGTGGATAAAATATGAAAGAAATTTTCCATCGACAAAAGGATAAATATGTCATAAAAAATGCAAATAATACCCATTTAATTGTAAATTTTTAACAAAAATAATTTATAAAATACGGAGAATAAACACTATTTTGCCCTTTTAAAAAAATAATAATTTTTTTTTTTAATTAGTATTTAAATTGTGCACACATATATATATCCCAAACAATGCCTTTAAAAATAATATATATTTTGTCACAAATACTTAAGAATATATTGATATATTTAAAGGATGTCTATATAATCATAAAAAAGGGGGAAATGGAATTATACGATGTTAAAAATATGGGGAAATATATGATAAAATGTATTATAAGGATTTATTCTCATAATTAATTTAACTAATATATTTTAAAATAAAAAAATAATCCAAAATTTTAATGATAGAAAAACTGGTATGTTCTAGTATGCATTATTGGCTATTATTTTTGTCTGGCATTACGGTACTATAAAATGTGAAAAATGTTTAAAAAAATATATTTGTAAGGATTTTACATGTTGAAAGTTTCTACATTTATATTGTGGATAGTCTCGAAAATGTTTTTTTAAAAGAGTTATATGATAATATAGATTATATGAAAACGCATTATAAACTTAGCACAAAAGCTATCGAAAGTGGTATAAATAAATGTACATATTTTGCTTTTAAATTAATTTTAATAAAAATATGTTCCTTATTAATTTTCATATCACTAACTACTTTTAAGTAATCTTGAATATGCTTATTTTGTTAGTAAAAAAAATATATATAATTAAGTCATATTATTATTATTATCATTATTATCATTATTATTATTAATATTTTGGCCAAATCATAAATAGTACTTAAATAGGGTATAATTTTTTTGTTCCCCCAACTATAAAAAATATAAGGGATTTTATTTAATATCTTCAATTCATATCTTACCCAGGAAAATGTGATATATTTCCAAAAAAAAAAATGTTTGATATGTTAAATTGAATTATTTTAACAATTTAAATTTATAGGAGATGAATTCATGCAGATGGTATTTATTTTAAAACTATTTAATTTTTTTTTTGAGAATTATAATTTTTTATATCCATACGTGCGTTATTATTCCTTTATATATGAGAGAATAAAAAATAGATTGTAAATAATGCATAAATGAGATTTTTGATAGAATATATATTTTTAATTGGTATTATATAATGTAGTTGTTTTTTTTTATAAGCATTAATGTTTAGGTTATATCAAAATGTTTTCATTTCCTTATGAATTAAGTATTATTTTGTTATATTTAAAGAATGTAATTATGAAAAAAATATAATTTACATTTATATATTTTGATATATACAATTATTTTGGTATCATGCATATGCAAGGGTATACATGATTGTTGTATATGCAGCTACCTCTGTATGTATTTATGTATGTATGCATTTATGCATGTATGTATGTATTATATATGATATGCAGCTGCAAACATTCAAACTCAGAAAATAGGATAGTTCGGCTTGTTAAACTTTTGAATGGATAAATATCCAATCCTATCACAGAAATATAGCTCTATAATTGTTTATTTTGATGTATTTTTTTTGTTTTTTGTCATTATAAATCGCTTTTTCACACCCCATGTGTTTGTATGGTTCTGCATCTTCATTTATTATATATATTAACAATACTTAAATTAAAATAATGAATAATAAGAAAAGAAATAAATATGATAAACAAAATTATATGGCATTACCACTAGAAAAAACTGAAATAATTATCGAAAATATTTATAATTTAAAACATTGTTTGAATTTATATCGAAAGGAATTGCAAGAAAAAAACAATTATATCGATAATGCAAATGAAGATTTGAAGTTTTATAAAAGTGTTTTAAGAAATATCAATGTAGTATGGAAAATATTTAACAGTGATTTATTAAATTTAATAAATAGTGATAAAGGGATTAACGTACGTGTAAAAGAAGAAAATAATAGCAACAATGGAAATATTAAAGAGTGTAAGAAACGAGAAATAAAGGATGAACAGAGTGGTAATGAGTACGAAAATATTATTGAATCTCCTTATTATAATATAGAAAAATTTCATGATTTATTTTTAAAATATGTGAATAAAAATGATGGAAATGAAAGTGATGAAGAAGAGGACTCTGATTTTTTTAAATCATTATCAGAAGACGATATAGAAAATATAAAAGGAAAAAATAAAAAAATAAAAATAAATGAACAAGATGGGCAAGAAAAATCATTTATAAAAAATGAAAAAAATGGTGATAAAGAAAAAGGATATACTAATACAAAGCGAAAAAGGGATGAAAAAGGAGAAGATAGAGAAAGCTTAGACAACACAAAACAATGTAATGGAGAAAAAAATTCCAAAACAATTTTTGAAGAAAAAATAAAATTTGAATTTTTAGAAAATATAAAAAAAACATTAAATTTTATAAATAATATTATTTGTTTAAAATCAAATATTAATATTGATTGCGATTTAGAATATATAAGAAAAATAAATTATGAAAAAAATGTCTATTATGAAAAATATAAAGATGAAAAAAAAAATAATAATAATACCAAAAATGAATATAATAATATAAAAATAGAATTAGAAAGATTGGAGAAAAAAAAAGCATCTCTACTTTTTAAGCTATATAATTTAAATATATGTAAAACGATTATTGAAGATGGTAAAGTCGAAAAACCTGAGGATATTATGCAAAACGAATTAAAATTAGAAAATTTTGATGATGCTAAAAATAAAATAATATGCATTAATTGTGGTTATGAAAATTTATGTGAAAATGGTGTTATTTTGAGCGCCCCTACTAGTGGAACGATTGCAAAAAATGAGAGTAATAGTTTATGTGTAGCTAACCAATTATCCACACCAGGAGATACAATTAATGGTAATAGTAATACTACAAATATGAATAGCACGATCGATAATTCAGGAAAAAATGAAAATGATAATATAGGTAATAAAGTGGAATCAGAAATTTTGTTAAACTTTGAAAATTTAATTACAAAAGAAAAAATAATACAAAGCGATCCGTTTAAAAACTTAGTGAAAGAAACGATGAATATTTATAATACGTTAAAGGAAAGAGAAAAAGAAATAGTTCTTTTAAAAAAGGAGATATTAAGAATGGAAAATGATAAAGATGAAGAATATGATAATTTATTAAATGAAACAATAAATAATAAAAAAACATTAGTTAATAAAATTAAAGAATTAGAAATAGAGATTGTTACATATAAATTAGATAAAGATAAAATTGAAAACAAAATAAATGGTATGAAAAATGAAATTGATGTGTTAAAAAATATTGAAAACAATCAAACTATCCAATTAAAACAAAAAGAAAATGAGATTTTAAAAATGAAAAATAATATTGACACACTAAAAATGTCTGAAAATAATTTAAAAGAGAAAATAGAGATCCTAAAGAAGGAGAAAGATGGCTTATTAAGTTCAGAAGGATGTGTGATAAAAAATGTGAATATAAATAATGATAATGCAATTGGTGATGACTTAAAAAATAAAACAAGTGTTGATATAGATAAATATAATGAGCTTCTTCGTGAAAATGAAAATATGCGAAAAATTTTAGAAAAAAAAAAAGATGTTGAAGATAAGCTAATAAACTTAAAAAGTAGTTACGATTCTATGAGTGAAGAAATCGAAGAAATAACAAAAGAGTTTGAAAAAAAACAAGAACAAGTTGATGAAATGATTTTACAAATAAAAAATAAAGAGATGGAATATTTAAAAAAATATAATAATATGGTAAGCAAAGAATTTGCAGAAAATAATTTAAAACAACTCGAAAATAGTTATAAAGAGAAATTATCTTTGATAAATGATACATATGATAAATATAAAAATTTTTCAAATTTATATTTATCACTATTTTATCATGCTAGAGAAAATGCAGTTATATCAGATAGTGCAAAAGAAGAGCAAATGAATATAATTATAAAATTAAAAGAAAAATATGAATTAATTTTTCAAAAAAAAAAAGAATTGTCTGGAATATTAAAAAATTTGTATAATTGTAATAAAAAATTAATTACACAATGTAATGATTTATATAAAGAAAATAAAAAGCTGCAAAATACTTTATGTTCTATGGAAAAAAATAAATATAAAAAAGATTTGTCACCAAATAATGAAGATAATAATTTACTGATAGAAGAAAATAATGAATTGCGAAGAAGATTAATATGTAGTGTTTGTATGGAAAATTTTAGAAACTATATTATTATTAAATGTGGACATATATATTGTGAAACTTGTATTTTTAATAATCTTAAATCAAGGAATCGAAAGTGTCCACAATGTAAAATACCTTTTGACAAAAAGGATTTGCAAAAAATGTTTTTAGACTAACTTATGGTCCATTTTATTTCTCGTGATAGCACAAACAATGCACATATTGGATATGTGTTATAATATTGTGAAAGAAGATATATTTTTTTTTAAGCTCATTATTCTATGTGCATAAGCACAGTAAATAATTTGTTATTCATAGCAAAAGTTTTATAATATTTATAGACACCTCTTTGTAAAGATTTTTTATAATACATTTATAGCCATTTTTTTAAGACGTTTTTTATTCGTTTTTACTTTTTTAAACATTTTCTTGATATTCTCCCTTTTAAATTTTAGTTAAAGAGATATATGTGTATATATGTAGGTTCAAATTTTAACTATATTTTATTTTGTTTATTATTTTTTTTTAATACCCACTTTCTTTCCCCTTTACATTATCATTTGTGAATAGGCAAGTTGTATATTTTTTTAATTTAAACTATAAATAAAAATAAATTAATGGACAAATTAACCAATTTTATACTTTAGTGTGAACAAGGCATAATTGCTTTTGCGCCCATGTATATATATTCGCGCAAAACACTTTGTTATATATATATATATATATACGAAAATTTTGTAAGGTTGTTTTCCGATTTGTACTTTCAATAGTAAACGTTTTAATAGCCGTTGCTAGCGTGTTTTAGGATATTGATTGGTATGAAAGAAATTTTGAAAATAAAAAATTGGGAACATTCTACAAATATATTTTGTGATTTTTATTAATAGTTATTATTTTTATTTAAGATGGCCTACGTTATTAGTTTATCTGCATTGCCTGGTAATTTTAAATTATACGAATGAATAAATAAATAAATATATATATATATATCCATTTTGTTACTATTTTATTATTATATTATTTTTCGTATTTTTGTGGTCGCATGGCGAAACGGTTTATTCTGGAGACTAAGGTTTTACAAGGAGTGAAATAAATATTCCTTTTTTTTTACTGTTTTATTAATTTAATAATTTTTATTATTTGACGATTTGTTTAGATAACGACGAATTTACTAAGATGTTCATTTAATAATTTTATTATTTGTTTGTTTTTAATTTGATTAAAATTTTTTTTTTTTTTTTTTTTTTTTTTTTGCGAAAGTATATATATTATTCCCATCTTTCTATTCATCGAGAAATAACTTAAAATTTTGATTAATCCCAGGAAATATTAAACATGTTCAAAAAAAAATTTAATTAAAAATAATCCCAAAGCAGTTCATAATATATGTAGATATATATTAACACTTAAAAATTAGTACGTCCAAAAATGATAATGAAAAAAGGACTGGAGAGTTACATATCGAGAGGAAATTCAAAGTTCGTTGAAAATTTATTAAAAAAATATGGAACATTGAACAATAAAAATAGTACAATTAAATATAGGAATTATTATAATAGTTTGAATAATGTTTCCAAGAAGAATAGTTTAGTATTATATGATAAATGGAGAATAATTGGATATAATGGTAATCGTTATTTTTCAAACATAAATGTCCGAAAGTATAGCAGTAGTAGTAATCCTTCAAATGGAGAATTTTTCGAGGATGAAATGAAAAAATTTGATGAACGAATGAATAAAGAAAAATCCAAACATAAAAAAGTTTTATTTTTTATATTTAGTAGTATAGTAGGATTATATATGTATTTTGAATCATATAATCCCGAGTTTTTTATGTATGATGTATTTTTAGATCTTTGTTTAAAATATGTAGATAGTGAAGTATGTCATGATTTATTCTTGTTATTAGGGAAATATGGATTATTACCATATGATACAAGTAATGATAGTGTATATGCAACATCTGATATAAAAAATTTAAATTTTATAAATCCTTTTGGAGTTGCAGCTGGTTTTGATAAAAATGGTATATGTATAGATAGTATATTAAAATTAGGGTTTTCATTTATAGAAATTGGTACAATAACACCGAAACCACAAAAAGGGAATGATAAACCTCGAATTTTTAGAGATGTAGAAAATAAAAGTATAATAAATGCATGTGGATTTAATAATATAGGATGTGATAAAGTTACTGAAAATTTAATTAGCTTTCGAAAAAAACAAGAAGAAGATAAACTATTAAGTAAGCACATTGTTGGTGTAAGTATTGGAAAAAATAAATATACAGAAAATATTGTGGATGATTTAAAATATTCTATTTATAAAATTGCTAGATATGCAGATTATATTGCAATTAATGTAAGTTCTCCTAATACACCAGGATTAAGAGATAATCAAGAATCAAACAAGTTAAAAAATATTATTTTATTTGTGAAGCAGGAAATAAATAAGATAGAGGAAAGTGGTCATAATGGTGAAAATTTTTGGATGAACACAACAAAAAAGAAGCCTTTAGTTTTCGTTAAATTGGCTCCAGATCTAGAAAATAGCGAAAAGAAAAAAATCGCTCAAGTTTTATTAGATACAGGAATAGATGGTATGATTATTTCTAATACTACAATAAACAAAATGGATATAAAAAGTTTCGAAGATAAAAAAGGAGGAGTCAGTGGAAAAAAGTTGAAAGACTTATCAACAAATTTAATATCAGATATGTATATATACACAAATAAACAAATTCCAATTATAGCATCTGGTGGTATACTTACAGGGGCAGATGCGCTGGAAAAAATTGAAGCTGGTGCATCAGTTTGCCAACTATATTCTTGTTTAGTTTTTAACGGAGTAAAATCCGCTATTCAAATTAAAAGAGAATTTAATAATGCGTTATATCAAAAAGGTTATTACAATTTGAGAGAAGCTATTGGAAAAAAACACAATAATGCAAAATCTTTGAAAGTGTAAAAAAAATGTTCATTTATTTAAAGAGCAACATAACTCATGTACCACATCGTATGTATACTATAGATAATGATACAAGTGTTTTAGGAATTATATGATGTGTTACAATTTTTATGTAGTTACGAAAAAAATGGATATTTTTAATTAGTATTTGATGCATCTGTTTGAGCATGTTTAATCTGTATATATTGCGTATGTTTGTATTTTTTAATTTTATCTTATTTAATTCTTTTATAATGATGGAATAATTTTTTTATTAACTTGAAACGGTAAAAAAAATTATGAATTTTTGTATATCTATGTTGATGGGTATGTAGAAAAGTATACCGATATGAGAACTAGGAATCATAACCATATAAGGTATGTATAAATTGGTTATTCGGTTAGTAAAAGTGGATATATCATATTATCATTATTTCGATCCATATATTTAAGACGAGACACAATTTGTTTTCTTTTTTGCACTATATAATTGTCTATTTTTTGATTATTTTATTGTTTCATATTTTATTATTCGTAGATATATTTTTACTGTAAAGTTTTACGATTCGAGTTTAAGTGGGTAGGTAAAATATTTAAGAGTCATCTTTTTTTTTGGCATATAATTTGACCCAATCCTCAGCATTTTTTATGGTCTTATATGGATCATGCTTTGAGAATAAAAAGAAAGATTGTATTTCAGCCATACTTAAATTAAAATTTTGAAAAATCGTAGAAAATTTATCAGCCAAATCATTATGATTCGGAAAAAATCGTAAAAACATATTTTTATATTGATACATGCTTGCATAAGGAATAAATATTTTCATATCAACTCTTCCAGGTCTAATAAGAGTACTAGGAAGTTTTTCAATATTATTAGTTGTCATAAAAATTATTCGTTCTTCTGTTGCAACTACACCATCTAATGCATTTAAAAGGCCACTATATGATACACCTAATGTTCTTATAGAATGAGAATCATTATTAAATATAGAATTTGAGGATTGTGTTGAGGTATTAGATTTATTTGTTGAATTTTTAGTAGTAGTATTATTATCTAGTGCTGAATTGAGAAAAATAAAATCAATATCTTCGAGAATTAGAATAGTTTTTGGAGGAACTGTGGCTAGTAGATGTATGAATCTATCATCAGTTAGATATATGTCATTAACATTTATAGTGCAAATATTAAAATCAAAATATCCCGCTAATGCACTGATTAGACTACTTTTTCCACATCCAGGTGGGCCATGTAATAAATAACATCTTCTATATGGTATACCTTTATCAATGTACCACTTGCTTGAATTAAGAAAAGTTTGTATATCACTAATTATATATTCACGTAAATTTTCAGGTAATATAACTGAATTAATGGGTCTTTTATTTTTTGGTGCTCCAAAAGGTCTCCATTCATGGCCAAAAGTTTTATATAATAATGTTTTTCCTTCTTCCTTTTTATCTATATATATTTTTGCATCTTTTAATAATTCTTGAAATATATATTTAGACCATACAAAAGTGCTTAATTTTATATTTTCAAATGGCAATGATCTATTTGTTTCAGAAATCATATTTTTATCTCTATTTCTTTCAATAAATATAAATGTATTATTATATATAAATAAATGATTACCAACACTTGGAAGAAATGAAAATATAGCATTTTTACAATTTTTGTCATTTATTATTTGTGTTTTTAAACTTAAATGTCTACTAATAATTCCCTTTTTTACCATATATTCTAGTATCCAATAATAGGAAGTATCATTTATTGTTATTTCTAGCGATGTAAATAAATTTTTTTTTATAGCACTATACATGTAGCTATTTAATCTATTAGCAACGGTGACAAATGCACCAACAGATATTATACCAACACCTGCACTAAAATATTCATTTTTTGTTATATTTTTAAATATCGACGCAAAAAAACCATCTTTTTCGTCAAATGTATATCCTAAACTTGCATTTTTTTCTGCGTTTAATTCGCAGTTTTTGTTCATCATCAGCTTTTGCATTATTTCGACATGTGGATGAACATTTGTGAAAGTAATAACATCAATGAAATACTTTTTTTGGGAATAAAATTATATGATCAATTTACACATAGGTAGTTGGTATGTGTTTTTTAGGTAATAAATATGGGCTACCTTTTAATTCTCTAATAAATGTGATAAAAAATGTTTTTTCAGTATGATTAAGTCGTTCTTCTATATGATATATTTTTTATCATTGTTTTCTTGTTTAATTATGTATCCTCATTTTTATATGCCCAACTTATATTTTATCGTAATTATTTAAACTTTTTTTTTTTTTTTTAAATAGAACTAAGCACATTCATATGAAATGAATATATGCCAACCAGAAAAAAAAGTAAATATAAATATGTATGTATAATTTTTATGGGAATATTTTTTCTATCGTTCAAAAGTCTCTTACTACTTTATACTGAAGAAATTATAAGTCATTTAATTATGTGCATGTATGTATGTATATATATATATATGTAAATTATTTTTTTTGCAATTTTAATAAAATTATTCTGTTTTAGCTACATTCGAGGGAATAGTACAACTATAAATTATGATAATGTGTTTAGGTGATTTAATAATTTTTTATTTCATTAAAAAGTGGAAATAGTATAAAGTATGGGGAAAAACAACATGCCAATGTTACGAAATTGTGAAAATTATTTGCAAACATATTTATATTTTTTTTTTCTGTATGTAATTAAACGTATTATTTTATAATAGATTTGTAACATTAAAATATAATTGTGTTTTTTCTTAGCAATCGCATTGAGAATGATATGAGTAAAATGTGATGAAATATACACAATTTGATTCTATTTTTATTATATTTAAATATAGTTTTTTTATAAAGCCATAGAAATTAATTTTTTACACTTATATATTTTGTATATATATTTATGTGAAAATAATATTGGTTTCACAAATACAGCATATTTATAAAGATCTCTTAAATTTTTCGCCTTTAAAAAAGAAAGTAAACTTTGTTATTTCAACCAGTAATTTTTATGATATCTTTTAATCATTTTAAATATTAATTTGATTGGAAAAATAATATACACAACTAAATTGTATTTTATTCAAGTGTATATTTTTATTATGTCTTTGTGTAATGTTTTTAATATTTCAAATTTAATAAAAGTATAGAGAGAAAAAGGTGTAAAACCTTTGAGTAAAAACAATGCAAAACGCACATTTTCTATTTAGTATAATTATGTATGAATGATTATATATATTTTATATTCCTTTTGAGATAAATTGTTAATTATTATATTAAGAATTTTTTAATATAGTGTAAAACAATTTGGAAATAAAAAAAATATAAATAGTCTTTTGGTATAATATAATTCTTCAAGAGTTATATATTTTTAAAAAGTTAATTAATGGACAGATTGTATTTTATACATATTATTTGTTTTTTTTTTTCATAAGTTCAATTTATAAATTAAATTGGTGAAAGGTGTTGAATTTTTCATTTTTCAACATTCTTCTATACTCTTTATATTTAGTCTTTAAAAAAAATAAATAAGTGCAAATACAAATAAAAGGACTTCAAATAAACATAAGAATGTTTTGTTAAATAAGTATACAAACATGATAAACAAAACAAGGAAATAATATATAAAATAGTATGCTAAGAGATGAAAGAATCTTTTTTTTTTTGAAATATGATTTTAAGAATAAATCATTTTTTAAGCATTCCTTTATTATTTTAAAGAATATACACACACTAAAATTAAAAAATAAAAAAAGTTAAAAAGGTAAACTATGTAAGAAGCACATAATGAAATAATATTAAAAAAAAAAAAGGGCAAATGAAAAACATAATGAATAATAAGTAAATAATAAATAGAATGAATTATATGCATAATCTTAAACTGGTAAAATTAATAGGGGAAAAAATATGCTATAATATGATGTAATGTTATATATTTTTTATAATTTATACTGCATATAAATGGATGAGTAAAATAAGGATATTTCAAAATAAAATATTAATATAAAGAAATAATAAGCATATATTATATGCATATAAAATAATGTGTGGTAAATTAAAATTTATAATTACCAAGTTAATATTGTGAATAATAATTAAATTAAAAATATATTAGTATAGAAAAGTTCGAAAAAAAATTATTATAAACATACATTTGTGAACAGAATATATATGTATATATAATTATATAAAAATCCTTCCATTTTTTGTGGCTTGTTTATATATTACTTTTGTGAATTAGCCTTTCTCCGGTTTTTACTTTATTATTTAAAAAAATATATTTTTAAATAAAATGGAAAATGATAGAAGGAATAACCCTCAAGAACATGGTGATATGAACGGGGGGTTTAATAACTTGAACTATTATAATAACAATGCCAATGGTATGAATAGTGGAAATGTCATGAATAGTGGAAATGGTATGAATAGTGGAAATGGTATGAATGTGGGATATTACGGTGTATACGAAGAGCAAAATAATAATTTTAATATGAATACAAACAATACAGGAATGTATATTAATGCAGAAGAAAGTTTTAAGAATAATCAAAATACCAATAATAGCGCGATGTATAACAATTTTAATATGAATAATTCTAACTATAGTGAAAGTAATTATAATAATTATAGTAATTATGGCGCCAATTACAACATGCCCAATAATATGAACAATGCTAGCAATATGAATAATATTAACAGCATGAACAATACTAGCAATATTAACAGTATGAGCAATATTAACAGTACTAACAATAGTGGGTATAACAACATGGGAAATATAACGCCAAATTATTACCAGAGTGACCAATATATATTAAATAAAAAAACCGCCAAAATATTGTATATATATAACGTAACAAGTGAATATTCTGATGAGAATTTTATTTATAGCCTATGTTCTATTTATGGTAGTGTTGACACAGTTAGCTATATAAAAGGGAAAAATGTATTTATAGTAAAATTTGGATCTGCAGATGATGCATTAAACGGATATAAAAATTTACCAACACATTTTAAAGACTTTCAATATGAACTTCGTAATGAATCTAAAAAAATTAGTTATTTTAGTGAAAAGGCTAATAGCCATAAATATATTTCTCCTAACCTTTCTGAAAAAAAATTTTTATCATTAAGCTCAGAAAAACGAGAAAAAATTATGAGCATAAAACAAAAAGAGCTATTAAGAAAGTGTAAGGAAAAATTAAATGAATATATTAACATGTTCAATAACAAAAATATAACAGAAGATGAAAAAAATAAATTACAAGCTTTGATAGATCATATAAAAGCACGAATACATGTATTGAATAATCAATGTGATAATTCAAATTTCGGAGGAATGCAAAATCAATATTTAACAAACAATTATAATAATACATATGAAAGTAACATAAACACTAATAATATAAGCGTAAGTGGCAATAATGCAAACATTTCTAATAATATAAACTATAATAATAATAATAATAATAACATTTATGCAGAGGGTAGTACTACTATTAAAATTAATTCGTTGAATAATATTCAAAATAACGAAGACTTAAGTAATTATATAATTCAAAACAATTCTATATTTTTAAATGAGCATATTTCATATCTTTCGTTATTTACATTTGGTGAAAAATATGCAATAATTAAATATAGTAGCCAAAATGCAGCAAAAACTGTTTTCAACAATTGCAATATGTGTAATATTAATGTAGAATTTGTCCCCGATGATAACGGTAATCAGCAAGGTAACTAAAGTATGATGGCTGAAAGATTTCCAAATTTTAAACAATTGCCGATTGGAAGATATATTTTTTTCGCAAAATTTCCTATTTTGTATAGAATTGCATATATGTGTGATATATTTTAAAGCAAATGAACAAATATATATAAACGTTTGCCTTTTTTATTATTTTTTTGCATGTTTTAGTTTTTTGTTGATGATGTTACTTTAACGCAACACAATGAATATTATTCCTCTTTCTAACTTTGCTTTTTTTTCAAAGAAAAGGGCATAATAATATTTTTAAATACATATTATGATGAATACTCGAACAAATAAATTGTATTTTGTGCTTACATTTTTATGGATTGGCAATATTTACTTAAATTATATATTTAATAGTAATGTGTCGTTGTTTTGAGTTTTAGTGGGCACAAAAAGTAGTTTATTTGTCTCATTTGAGTCAATTTATTTTGCGTTTTCCTTTTATTATATTCATTTGAAATTTGTATTTTTTACTATTTATTTTTCGTATTATTTTGTTTATTCATATTATATTTTTTTTTTCCGTGGGCATGTGTGTGAGCGTGTATATTTCATGTACATATTAATATACATTCTTTGTGAGTATATAACCATGCCTGTGCGAAAGGATATATAATGTTTAATTATTATATAATTTTATTGTAAATTTTTTATGAATAAATGAAAATAATAAAATTAATATACATATATAATGTCTTAAAATATATATATTATATACTTTATCCCCTGAATGGAAGTAATTTAAATAAATTTTTATAATTTTAAAAAAAATATTTACTGTTGATTAAATAAAAGAAGTTAAATATTTGTCATTATATATAGTCTAAAATATAATTAAAATTAAATTGTATGAACAAAATAATACATCCATTGTAGGGTAACAAACTTGGATGGGTAAAAATATAGCATATAGTATATCTACAAATACACATATAATGCATACACAATTGTTCGGATATGTATTGACTCAACAAAAAAAGTGATAGTGGTGAATGTATTTTGCTCGTCCCAAGTGGTATAGAAATTAAATAAGAAATATAAAGATGAAATAGGAAGAAACAAAATAATAAAAACAATAGAAGGGTCGTAGCATCGGTAAGCGTGGTAACATTTGTAGTAATAAAAAAATAAAATATAATAAAATAAAAAAATTGCAAACAATTTATTATAATATGCCTATATGATCATAAGAAAATAAAATATGGAGCAGAGAAACTACATTATATACAATTTTTTTTTTCTTTCTTTGTCTCCTATTTTTTTATTAATATAAAAATGCATTTGTGTTTTTCACAAACATGTGTACAGATCATCCAAAGATTTCAAGATATTGTTTTTATTATTATTTTGTTCGTTTTTGTCAATATTTTTTTTCGTTTTTATTTTTTGTGATTTTTTTTTTTGTTCTGCTTCATAATGAATTCCGCTTTCTACAATTTCATGTACGATGCTTTTTTGATTATGTAAGAAATCTGTTTTATGGTTTGTTTCGGTTTCCACTTCATTTTGAGGAATATACTTATATATTTGTTCATCTGAATTATCATTGGAAATGGTAATATTAGTTAATAGGGAAGTTGTATTATTTAATTTGTCAACTATGGTTTGTTCGTTTTTTTTTTTTGTTAATAATTTTTCAGTTGTTTGAACTATATTATCTAATATAACTCTTTGCCCTTTTATATTTCTTGAAGCATTACTTAAAATGTCGTTACTTTTTTTTTTCTTTTTTTTTCTTTTTTTATTTCTTAAATTAGCTCCAAATCCTCCTTTGCCTCCTTTTAATCGAAATAATACATGAATGTCAAGAAATTCATCAAAAATATTAATAGTAGATTTGTTTTCTTTTATTTTTATAATACATTTTTTTGTATCAGAATTATTATGTTCATTGTTATTAAAATCGATTACCTCCCTTTTATATGATAAGCATACGTCATTTATATCGTTCTCTTCGCATTTGTTTAATTTTAATCCATTTATTTTATTCTGTATATCTTTCAGATTTATTGTATTTAATGGAAATAAACTTTGGCTCTTGAAAAAACTGGAATATTTATTTTTAGTGTTATGCATAATAGTGGTATTAGGGGTTTCATTATTAGAAGAGAACAAAGATGAATTAGTTACAGTAGAATTATTTTCATTAATATTTAAATCAGTTTTGAGATAATTTGTGTTACTTAAAAAATTACATATGATGTTGTTTTTTCCTAAATTATTTTCACAAAATATTTTATTATTTTCAAAACATTCTTTTTGATCATTTCTTATGATATTATAAAAAATATTATAGTAAGAAATGTCTTTTTGTTCATTTATTTGTAAACTATTATATTTGGTGGATAAATTATTTTTAAAAATATTATCATAAAACATTGGACGTTTTGAAAAATTGTCATTATACACATTGGAAGATTCTGAAGTAATATTAGCTTGGCATGGTGATGCATCATTCATCCAAGGTTTTGTATTAAAATATCGTTTTTTATTTTCAATAAGATTTATAAACCTTTCATTTGTATCAATGTTGTTCATTATTAATAATTTTTTTGTTATATCAAATACTAGATAATTTCTTTTCCTTTTTTTTAAGAATATGTACTTTCTGTTAATAGCTAATCGAAATCTTTCAACTGGCAAGTTAAATATTAAATTTATAAGTATATAAAAAAATGCATTCGCATTTTTTTCTAATATTTTAATTTCATACTTGCTCAAAAGTTCTTTAATTTTTATTCGTTTATTTATGGTGTTACTCCCCATATGAATTATATAGTTGGACGTCATTTTTTCTAAATAAAAAAATATTTCATTATAGTGTCTGGGATGATGAACAGAATTGGGTTGTAAGTTTCGGGAATTGTGAATATACACAAATTGAAGGAGGCGTACGTATATATGTATTAAATAATATATACGTCTATTATTCTATATGAATTGGATATGCGCACAAATAGACATACATTATATGAGTGAGCATGCTTTAATAAATTTTATTCACGCTTATTGGTTTTATAAACAAATATTTTATAATATAAATATATAGAGTATAAGGATGTATAAACAAAATAAAAAAAAACACCAGTTTAAATATATATAAATATGAATTCCAATCCCATGTTTATAAAAACACAAATATTAAAAACAAAAATAATAGTACATGTTAATAATAGAACAAAAAATTATGTCATATTATTATGGGATTATATACTAATCATTATGCATTTCCCTTCGTTATGTTTTAAGCAATAGTGCAGCATCCACAAAAAAAAGGGAAATAAAACAAACATGATAATAGAAAGATGATATTTATTGAAAATTATGGATAATAATATATAAATAATTTCTATATATATTTGGGTAAGATTCGCAAGTTATGCGAAAAAATTAATGAATATTGAAAAATGCAAAATAAATATAGAAATATAAAATGAACATAAGAAATAAAAAAACATAAAATTGCAACATCGTACATAAGCAATATCATATATATAACGCAAACAATTCAAACGATCGTATATATATGAGATAAATATAATTATTTGTTGTTTTACACTATATGTTTTTATTAATTTTATATTGTATGTATATTACATATGCATTTTTTGGTATGATGATTTATATGTACCATTATCCCACGTGCGCATGTATATAGCTATATGCAATATTATATACATAAATATGCAAAGGCATAAATCAAACTTTGCCACTTTACAAAAAAAAATATTGAAGTAATAATTTTTTATTATTACTCATTCAAATTTATTTACATATTTGTTTATGCCATCAAATTTAATTTAAAAAATAACGAAAAAAATGAAAATAAAAAAATAAATGAAATGAAACAGGATAGCAACAAAAATAAAGATAATACAAACAATTATAAAAATTCCTTAGCTTGCTTAAGGGCTATGTACTAATTTCATCTTTTTTTTTTTTTTTAATTGTATGAAGGGGAACTTGCTTAAATAATAATTATGATATTTTAAGTGAAAATAATGTGAACGAATCATATAATAAAATGTAACGAAAAAAGGGGAAACATATTTATTGCCTTTTCCATTTTCTTATTTCCTTTATACACAGTATTATTTTATTAATTTATATATGTTTATTTATTTTACCCCTTTTTTATGGATTGACCAAATATGCAACGAAAGAAGTATTAATAAAAAGAGAAAAATAGCATGAGACAAAGAATATCAAAATAAAATAAAGAATTATGTTGGCACACAAAAGGATTATTAAAATAATGAAATAAAGTAAAAATATTGTGGAAAACTGTTGAATATTAATAGGAAGGATGTATATGAAATTATTCGTAAACGAGGTGTAAAAGGCTGTATATGATATAGTACATTTTTTTGTTATTATAATTTTTATTATATATTTTTATATTTTTTTTTCATGGGTATGATATAAAATAAGTTATTAAAAAACAATAAAATATAAATTCGATGAATTCTTTTGGCATAACATTGAAACATTTAAGTTGATTATATATGGAAATAGATGGCATATATTATAGTTTTTTTTTAAACATGCATTTGAGCATCTTCGTACTTTTTTCTCTTATATGAGAATATATTATATGAAAATATTTTCATGTATCCTTATGCACACACATCGTTAGTTTGATAAGGTACATATGTATATGTGTAGCCTTAATGCTAATTGACTTTCATAAGGTATATATAGAATGGACAAAATAGTCATATCAAATAGTAGCAATGTAAACTTTGATAAATCAGACCCATTCGGAAATATGAAACTAGACGGTGGTGATAATAATAAAATAATAATCGATGAAATTAATAAGGGCTCATTATATCATAAAAATGCAAATACAAGTATAAAAGTCCCCAAAAATGTGAAAAAAAAAAAGAAAGGTAATAATAATAATAATAATAAAGAACAAAAAGTTTTAAATAGAGATTTTAATAATGATAATGCCAAAGACGTTGAGAATAATATTAGAAATTCTCAATGTGATAAAGAAGGAGAAATAAATAAAAATGAAATAAATCCGAACAAGAATAATAATGATGTGAAAAGTAAAACACCATTAAATAAAAAAAATTCAAATTATAGCGAAGAAAAAAAAAAACAAACAAGCTTACTAAATAATAATAAAAATAATAGTAAGCTAGTAAAATTAAAATCTGAGAATGATAATATTGATTTAAAAAAAAGTGAATCTTTTAAATATAAAACTAGCCTTAAGGCGAACTGTTCAAATAATGTTAAAAGTAAAATCAATAATGGTAACATTGAAAATAATTATTATAATGTAGACGATACTACTGATAAAAAAAAAATGCATTTAAATGATCAGGTTAATACACACAATAAAAAAAGTAATAAAGGTTTATCTTCTCCTTCAATTAGTAAACTTGATGATGTTGAAATAAATAAAGAAGATATTTTATTCCAATACGAAAAATGTATAAGTAGGAAACGAAAAGAAAGAAAAAAAATAAAAATGAAATCAAAACTATTTAGAAAAAGTGTTAAATATTCAAAATATTATGGGGGTGATATATTAAACGTAGTTAATCAATTGAAGCTAAATTTGAGGTTCTACCAACGGGAGATGGATGACTTTTTAAGTGTCATATGGAATCTTCAAAATATGTAAGAATTCTGGAATATTGTACATGCATAGTGTTATATAAGTACGCGAATTATCAGAAAACACATATTATTTGAAAAAAAAAAATGAAAAATATATTTTTTTTTATTTATTTTATAATTTTTAGGGTTTCGATAGAACGAGAAAAATATAGAGAACTAAAAGATATGCTAAAATATACAACAGAAGAAATAGAGAAGGAGAACAACAAATTATATGACGAATTAAATTTATATAAACAAAAATATAACAACTTAAAGAGTGTTATATCAAATATTGGTTATGGAATGTTTTTAAATATTGAAAAAACAGAAATAAATAATCATAAACATTCTATTAAAAGTAATAATTCATTTATACATTCTGAAAAACTATATACAGATGAAATGTATGAAGAAAATGATGAATGTGATTATGTCATGATTCATGAACCATTGAGTAAAGCGAGTGATTGCTATAGTAATCATCATATCACAAGAGGTGGAAGAAATCGTAATAATTCTTCCCTATTAAATTATCTTGACTTTTAAATATCCAAATGCATATAATATATAACCCTTGAATAATGGCTATATATTAAGGTATATCCCAAAGGAAAACATGTATAATTATGTTTTTTGTAATGATAAAAAGTAAAGTTTGTTAATAAGAATATGGATTTAAATGTCATATTTTTTTTACTTATTTAATTAAAAAAAACAAACTTGTTAATACACACCATTTTCTTATTGGGTATGCTTAGTGTTGGAAACAAAATTGTATTTTTTTTTCTTTTTCTTTTTTATGTAAAAATTTATAAAGTATTCCAATTTATATTTTAATATATTTTTTAAGTTTTTTGCATTTATATATATTTTGGCATTTCATATATTTTTTTGTGCGTTAAAATATTATACATATTTGTATAAGTAATAATTACAAAAAAAAATTATAAATATTTCGTATCAAGAAGCGAATAGAGATATCCTTGTATTTTTTGAATATAAAAATTTTTATATTTAGATGGCATTGACATTAATGGCTTTATTTCGTTTTCTATTTTCTTAAATATTTGATTAGCTGTGTTAATATCTTGGTTTCCATATAGATCTTTTTTACTAAATAAATGTAATTCTTTTTTTTTTCTAAAAAAGTAATTAATACTAATATTTAAATTAGTATTTTTAGAAGTATGATGATCAGTTTTTTTGAAGTCTGTAATTTGTTTGTTATTATTTGAGAATGTGTTATAGCTGTTGCTTTGGTCGATGGTTTTAGTATCGGCATTATAAGTTCCTTGACTATTCTGTCCATTTCCAATTTGGGTACTATTACTAGTAACAAGGTTTATATTATCAATATTAAAATTTTTCTTTAAAATTTCTTCAGAATTTTCCAAATGACTATAATGTTTTATTAATTCATTTTTATCAAATGATTGATCTAAGTTTGGAAAAATAAGTGCTTTATCATTATTTTCATCATATTTTTGGTTACATGAAAATAAAAAATTTGAAATATATTGCAAAGATATATTTTTGGCCTTTTTATTTTTAAATTTTTTTAAATAAACATTTTTTGTTTTAATTTTTAGTTCACCATTTAGGAAATGTAAGAATGTCGGTGTTTTATTTTGTCTTTTTTGTTTTTTTATTGAGCAATTTATAAATTTTTTATTTTTGTAAAAAAGAAATATATAATTTTTTTTTTTGTTATATATTTTTCTTCTTTTATTAATACGATAAAATGATTTGTTACTTGGGGTAATATATAAATATCGATGGTTGTATTTATATTTTTTTTTTAAATGTGTATGGTAGGGCATATTATAAATATAATGCATCCATAAAGAAGGAATGTGTAGAATTTCTCCTTCATATAGATCTGCTACATAAGCATGCTTTATAATTATTTTTTTAATAATTTGCTCTTTTTTATTTCTGTTTTTTTTTTTTAGTAGTATATCAAATATGTTGTAAGATGATGATGAATTTAAAATATTAAAATATTTTATGTATTTTGGATGGATTAATAAAATTTTTTTTCTTCCTTTTATTTGAATTAAAAAATTATCAGGTATATCATAATGTAACCATATAAAAATATTGGGTTGGCCTATTCTTAAAACAGAAGAGAAAAATTCGAATTTTTCATAAGATGGGTAAATTTCAGGTGGCAAAAAAAAATTATCTTTGATAAATTTATTCATCTTTTTAATATCGGAGACCTCTTTAAATTGATTAATTCCTAGAGACCTATAATAATAATAGTAGTTGGTATTGTTACCACTACTATTATTGCATATTTGCTGTTTACAGTTATTATTTATATTTTGAGTATCGTTCAAAGGGGAATTTGTATTATCTTCTCTTATATTAGTGGTAATAGTAGTAGCTAAAGTTTTGTTTTTATAATTTTTTATAGGATTATCTATCTTTGGGGGAACAACACACATTTTATCTGTTTCATCTTTGAATGTTAGGGTTATATGATTTTTATTTCCATTATAATTAACTGAAAATTTTTTTTTTTTTTGATCTTCTTTATGAATTAATTGAATAAAATTTTTTAAGGTTGATAAACTGTAATGGAAATTTTTGTTTACATTGTTTAAATATTTAGAGGTGCTTACATGAATACTTATTTTTGTGTCACCTATGTGGTCAATAATATTATTACTATCAAAAGTGTTTATACAATTTCCTATTTTATTTTTTAAGTTTTTAATAATAATTGGCTCTTTTTTTTTATAATAATTATCATAGAATTCATTATTATATAGTAGACATGTTTTATCTTTTATTTTTTCTAGAGAAACCTTTTTTACTTTTTTTATATTATATTTTTTTATCAATTTTTCAAATTGTTTAGCTGTTTCTACTTCATCTCGGCTAATCCTGCCGATTTTTTTATTCATTAGTTTACAATAATTATGGAAATTATTATAATCAGTCATTTTGTTTTTGACATAATTTTCCTTCATATATTTCCCTCCATTATAAACTTTTACAATTTTTTTTATGGTCTTTAAAAATTTGATTAATGATTTGAATGAAATATTTTTTTTATAGTTAAACTTTACAAGTTGTATTTGAGGTTGATATAAAGAAAATGCGATATTCTATTTATAAAAGAGTTAATGTTTTTTAAATAATTTTATTTACTTGTATAACTGAGTGCTATTCAAATGTTTTACATTCGTTGTTGTTCGTTATTTTTTAAATGAATTGATTATGTTATCCCTTTTTTTTTTTTTACAATTTTAATGGAACAATTATTTCCTAATTTTGTTTTTTAAATATTTTTTTATTTCTATTGTTTTTTTTCCAAATTCCTGAATGTTTTTAAAATTTTAAAATTATGATAATTATGGGAATGGAAAAATAACATATATGTGAAGATATTGTTACTATATAAAGAATAAAAGTTGTATTTTATATGCCAAATTGAAAAATAGGATATGAATATATATAGATATAGTTCTCGATTTTTTACATTTATTTATCGTACTACTATATGTAAAATTGACCTTAAAAATACAATATATATACATGCATATATCTCCAATTTTCTGAAGGTAACATAATATTATAAAATTATTTAGAAGGAAAAAATTATTAATGAAAAAAAAAAATGAATATATAAATTATTCTTCGCCAGTAAAGGGAGACGTGAAATATTGTAAAAAAACTTCGAAAAGTGAGATAATAAATCGAAGACATAAAATAGATAAAGATGGGTATTTTGAAAGTTTTAATCTTTGTATTGATAATAAAAAAAGAGAATGCAACCCTTGTATGATACCGAATTCTTTTATATACAATAAAGCGAGCATTATAGGTTCTGGTCGAAATGAGAAAAATTATATAACATCATGGAAATCGAAAGTAAAAAATGTTGTTAGTCCGGATTTTATATATGATAATGGCGATTCATTGAATAGCTCCAACGAGGTATTGAAAATTTATCCAGAGGGTTTTGATTTAGAAGAAAATTTGGTGATTAATAAATGTGAAGAAAGTATAATAAATAATGATAAGATAAACAGTAAACTAGTTGATATTATAATTTTAAAAAACATTTTAAATATATACTTTTTATTTGATAAGGGGAATGAGGGGTATATTAATCAGGAATATGCATGTTATGTGATTAAAATGATTTATGAAAATGATAAAAACTTTATGATAAAAAATGTTACATTAAATGGTAATGAAATAAATAAAAAAATGAATAAGGTGTTTAGAAAAGAATTTGAAAAAAATGAAGTATTTTTTTGTACAAAACAATTTGCTAACTTTTTATTGGCTATTTTGCTAAAAGTATCAATTTTTCAAAAAAAAGACAATATTATAAGAAAACCATTTTTCATTAACATCATAAAAGAGTTTGTAGATACATGCAATCAAAATGATAGTAATGATTTATTTGGAGTGTTTAAATATCCTAGAAATATAATAAGGAAATTTTATGATTATGTATATTATTTAAAAACTATAAATGATGAAGAAACAATGAAAAAATCTAGAATAAAAAAAAAAAATAAACAATTAGAAAACATATGTTTTTTAGATGGTAATTTAGTTAATGCTAGTTTGGATACACATATAAACTATTTCAAAGAACAAACCAAAAAAAAACTCAAAAAAATAAAAATAGATATAGATAAGAAAGAAATGACAGAATGCACATTTTCTCCATCTACTAATAAAAAGCCATTATATTTATTAAAACAAAAATTCCAAGAAAATATTGATAATATATTTAAAACAAAAGAAAGTATTAATAAAATATATGCTCCCATAAATACTAAATATGATATAGATAATTCAATTGAAAGAACAATGCTTTTACCTGATAATTCATTCTTGAAAGACTTAGATTCAAGCACAGATAATGAAAAAAATAAATATAATATAAATATAGAAAATAATGATACCCCATTAGTACAAATAAAGTATATAATTCACCAAGGATATAAATCGCCTAACAACATTTCATGGTATGATACATTACGAAATACATAGATATGCTATCTAAATTTTACAATAATATGCTAGCATGTGCATTAAATGTATAAATTATGTACATGTGAAAAATTGTATTTTAAGGGTCTTGTACGATAAGCTGCATATATATTAAAATAAAAACAATAAATGGTGCATCATATTGGCATTATTAATTTTGGATAAGTGAAAAAAGTGTCTAACAAAGCGTTAGGGATATTGTTTCTTTTTCCAAAATGGAAATTTTTTTGTATTTTTTGTTTTTTTGTTTTTTTCCGCTTCTATTTTTTTTTGATTTAGCAGAATTATGTAAATTTGCAAACATGTAAATTATTTAATGAAAATTTGATTTTATATTGGACATTTGTTTACAGTGATATATAATAGAAATATTTATCTTAGCCATTGTTTTTGTTAACCACTTCTTAAACGAATTAAACTAATTTAAGATTTAAAAGGAGATATAAAGGTGTCGATATTTATGTGTATATAAGATAGTAAGAAGTAATAATGGAAGGATTTTCATGATTTTGTGATATTTGAATTTTTCCATGTTTTTAATTTATCATTTAAACATATTTTGTAGGAATATTAATTTTTATACCCTTGTTAATATAATAAAAAATGGGTATGAGAAAATAATGGAATTATTTAAAATAGTACATGTAGCAAAGTTGTGAAAATGGAAAAAGATATATTTTTATAATAATGAATATATTGAAATAAAATATATGTTATTACTTTTCGTTGTACAAATTAATATAGTTTTTTGGATTTATGAATATAATATGTAAATAAATAAAACGTTTTTATGAAACTAGAAATGAATATGCGTCTATAAAAAAGTATCTCTTAATACACAAAAAAAATTTACTTAAATTATTTTTTTTAATGTACATATATATATGTGTATGTTTGTGTCACTTCTTAAATTATATAAATGTGTGTAGAAAGTCTCTATAAAGTATTTTCAGGTTAAATTCTTGAAGTGATAAATTATGAGCATTGAAAATATTACACAAGTAAAAAAGGAAAAGTAAAACGAATGAGGTGATGAGATAAAGAAGTGATATATTTAAGAATAACATATCGAAATAAATTTTGGTTATGGTAAGTGTAAATTCTTTACACAACGGACATGTATACTTATTTTTTTAATTTCATATAAATTAAAAATACTCGTAAAATTTAAGAAAATCAGGATATGATTATATAAAAAATAAATGATTTAAAATTTATTTCCCATCAATGTGTAAAAATAAAAAATTATATAAACAAAATAGGAAATTATTAATGGATATTATAATACACATAATATATATGCTTTTTATGCTTGTTAAAACAAAGGGTACACAGTATACAAATTGTTATAATTTTATTTTCTTTATATAAACGAGGGAGTACATTATACATATATATAATAATCCAAAAAAGAAAGTCATATTTTAATAAATGCATAATTATATGCTCTATCTATATCGATTTTAGTATATATCATTCAAATTTTTAATGTTATTTTTATTTTTTATTTTTAATTAAATACCATGCACATTTATTTCATTTTGAATACAAAACTGCAGCGGCAATTATTGTAATACAATATATAATATTTGCATAACATTTTTATATGTTTATCTTGAAGTTGATCGTATTGCATTATATTAAGGGTAAAAAAAAATATATATTTAATATGTTTTTTTTTCTTCTAGATTTTATAATAATTTTTTATACTTCCCTTATGCGCCATATTGTTCTTGCTTTCTATGCGTATAAAAAAATGCCTTATTATAATTAAAATATATGCAGTAGCTTAAATATTTTATTTACCCATATATTTCTTTATTTATATATATATATTTGCCCATGTTTTTATAATTTTACTTTATAATATCTCTTTTATATTATAATAAATGTTTTAGCAATTTTTTGTAAATTGAAATAATAATTACTAATTTGATCATCACGCAGATTATTTTAAAATTAATAAATTTTCGTTTTATTCATACATTTTTTTGATTTATTTTGTAACTTTTATAATTTTTTTATGACACTTAAATATTGAAACGACAAAAAGAAATGAAAAAAACAAAAAAATCGAAAAACGAAGAATAAAAATCAAGGAAATTGTATATCTATTTAATGACTTATTGCAACATATGTGGAAATATATAAAAATATATACGAATATATATATATTATATACAAGCAGCAGTTGTTCCACATTGTCACAATCTTATTCCTTATAGTATGTGTATACAATAATTTTGTATAGTAGAAATAAATAGACTACTTTTGGAAATTATTAAAATTAAGACTTTATAATTCTTTGTGCTTTCGTAATAAGGAGTAAAAGAGGAAAAAACAAAAAAATGTTTTAACGATATTATCAAAAGAATTTACATTAAGTTGTGACACAATTATATTGTTTATGATTATTTGTGGGGAAAATCAGAGTAAAAAAGAGCAAACAAAGAGAAATAAACGTGAGCAAACGTGGAAAAATAAAGCGAAACAATGCATGTTCTATGATGAAAATATGCGCGTATGTATAGGGTTAATTTTTTTAAATAATTATTAGCTACATATTGATTTATGTATATAAAGAAATCGTATATATGTATATAAATGCACGCGTACACGAATAATTTAGTGGCTGGAAAAATGAACGATTCAAGTAAAGACAAAAAGGACGATATAAATAAAAATATACACTATCAAAACAAAAATGAAGCAAAGCCTTTGTATAGTAATAGCTCCAATTCTGGAGTGGGAAATACACAAAATAATTTGATAAACAACAGTCACAATTTTGATGGATATAATAATGCCCAAAACAACTATCAAAATAAAAACTATTATTATATGAACAATGATAATAAATATTACCAAAATATAAATAATAATAATCAAAACAAAGTAAATTATAATAATTATATGAATACATATGAAAATAATAGTAGCAACAAAGTAAATAATGAAAAGGATAATAAAGGAGAACAAAATAAAAGTGAATTTCCATATTTTATGAACACTAATGAAAACTACGTAGAATTATATATTAATAAAGTAAAGGAAATATATTACTTTCATGTTTTTTATCATTATTTAAAATTAGGATATCCTGAAAAAGACGCAGCTATTGAATCTAAAAAATATATTTTTATAACGTTAAATAGATATTTTTTACTTGTTAAAAATGCGATATTATCATCGCCTGAATCTATAAAACAAATTAATAATTGTGTATCATCTAATTTGCTATATTATCAGCAGCAAACAAATCTACAAGAATTTTTATTGCATCAGCAAGCAAGCTTACAAAATGGTAATTTGCAAAAGTTAAATTTATACGAACAAATGAATTTAAATAACTTGGGCAATTTGAGCAGTATAGGCATAAGCAATATTAATTTACCTTTAGCTAATAATGAAAATTTATCAGATTTATCTAAGATAAGTAATAGCGAAAATATTTCTGGTCGAAATGATGTGGCAGGGAATACAGCTACTTCTATTAGAGGTGGCAATGTCAATTCTAGCAATAATAATAATAATCGTGGAAATAGTTTCCTTGATAAAAATAATACATATGGTTATGATTCCAATAATAATAAAGAAAATAAATCCATGTATAATAATTACTATAATTTGAAGCCAGACAAAATTAATAATATGATTGATTCAATTGAAGAGATGAAAAAATTAAATAAAAATATTAATGATAAAAAAAATGATGATTACAATTTTACATCAGAACAAATGGGTAGTTTTCAAAATAACATTTCAGGGAGTGGTAGTACTAGCTATATTAATAAAAACGAAAATATGGCTAGTTTCGGTAATAATGATGATAAAAAAAAAAAAATAAGTTTTAGCTTAAATAAGTCTAAAAATAAAATATTTCAATCATTTAATAATGCCTATAATGATACTAATCAAAGAAAAAATTTGAGTGATGCGGTGAGTGAAGTAAGTGATTTGAGCGATGAAAATAAAGGTGGAAATGTCGGAAATAATAATATTGGTGGTAATACTAGTGTGATTAATAATAGTGGATTGTATGGGTTCAATAACATTCAAAATGCAAATTATAGCCAAAATAATACTAATATCGGAGTAAATAAAGGCGGATTATATAACCTGAAAGGGAATAATAACATAGATGGAAGAAATAAAATGAATTATGATAATTTTTATGGGAATATAAATAATTATAACTATAATACAAGTTATAATAATAACGAAAACAGAAATAACAATTTCCCAGCTGGTAATACGATAAAATATGGTATTAAAGGAGGGGAGCAAGAGAACAATTATGGTTTTAATAATAAAGGTATAAATAAAAATTTAGAAACAAATAATAATATGCATGATACCCAATATAATAATGTATTTTCTATGGATTATGGAACGAATAATGAAAATATTACAAATGAGATAAGAAGTGGTGGGCTTTATAATATGAATAGGATAAAAAATCGAGGAAATGAAAAGGACAATTTTATGCATGATAATAATAAATTAAATAAAAATAATGATTATAGAATGGGTGAAGAAAATTATAATTTTGAAAAATCTGGAAATGATTACAATTCAGATAAATCTGAATATGCTGGCGGTGAAATTATAAACAATAATGATAATAATCTGAGTGTATACGGGAAGTCAGTTAATAACAATAATAATTCAAAACTGAATAACTTGGAATTTTTTCAAAATTCTAGTGAAATAACAAATAAATCGGATAGCTTTAAGGGTTATATAAATAATTTAAATGAGCATTTTAGAGAACAGTGTAAAAATAAAGAGTTTTTTAAAAGCTTAAAATTTTTCATAAGTAAATTATTTGCATTAAAAAAGAAAAAATTATTAAAATCGACTTTATGGATAAATAATATTTTGCCAACAAAAGAAGAAGTTATAGCACTGGATATGCAATTTTATCTAAATAATAAAAGTAGGATTTTTCTGTCATTTCTTATGCGTCTATTTTTATCATATTGTTATTGTTTTTCAATTAATACACCATTGCATTATTATAAAATAATGTAATTGTTTATGTAGTATAACATGGATGATATTGCTCAATTAGTTTATTTCAATTGCCTATATTTAATTTTGGATTTTTTTAACCTATTTTTCAATATTTTTAGGGTCGAAACGAAAAATTGGAAATAACATAGATATGGATATCGATTTAATAGGACTTAATTTAAATGACAAGAAAATGAAATTAAGCATAGAAGAAATAGAAAAGAGAGAAAAACGAAAAGAAAGATGCTTTGATATTGGAAAAAACAAGAAAAAGGAATTAGGAGGTGATAATCCTTTTTATCTTGATATATCTGGAGACAAGGGAAGTGAAGAATATAGAAATCTTGAAATTTTAATTGAAAAATATAATTATTCTAGTTGTTATAAGAATAAAAATTTTGTTGGAGAATGTAAAAATATTCAAAAATTTTTTTTCCGATTAACTTCCCTTCCGGAAAAGAAAAATGTAAGAATTGAATTTTGTTTATTTGTATTTTGTGTATATACATATATTTCAAATAATTATATTACACAACAATATAATAAAAAAATACTCCCATTTGATTAATAAACAGCATGAATAACACATAATATATTGAACTTTACAAATATATATATACATTTTGCATTTTGTTCTCATCCTCCTGTAGGTACGAAGTTTCTCCGTTTTAAAGTGCACATATGCATATATTTTATATAAATACAATATCGACAAAAATTATAAATACATAAATGAGCAATTTAGATCTATGCGGCAAGATCTAAATATACAAAATATTTTTCACCATGATGTTATAAATATTTACGAAACGAATATTAGAATTTGCATTGTAAATAATGACTTGTTTCAATTTCTACAATGTATTAACAAATTGTTTGAATTATATCAAAGGCTTAACATAAAAAAATCAAAGGTAGGAATATTTCCTTTTTTCGATATAAAATACACAATATATATATACGTACATATGTGCATAAGATCGGTTGGTGATTATAACATTTTTTGCAAATGGCATTAATCAATTTGTGACAAATAAATGGATTGACAGTTTCTTGTGACCGAACAAACCACTTTATAATATAAGCTGGATTATATACTATTTTCATTAGTAATAGTTAGACGATTATCATTATTTTTTTTTTTTCGGATTTTGGCAGGTTGAATTTCTGTGCTATAAGCTGATTTATCTAACTCTTCAAAATATGCATCAAGAATTTATTATCGAATATTTAACTCTGAGTGAAGAAGAGAAAAATAATTCGAATATCCAATTATGTTATTATTTAAATGAGTGTATAAAAAACAAAATGTATTTAATTAATATCAATATGATATCACCCTTAAATGAAACAGAAAATCATGAATATATATATTATAGAGTGTTTGTGAATAATCATATATTAGCATATTTGCCTACTTTAATGTCAATAAATGAAAATGCTGATTTAAATGTAAATATTGATTCACTTTCCGCATTTGTTAATGAACATAGTGACCCAAGTAGGCTTGAGAATATTCAGAATGATGTTGCTATGACAGATAATAATCCAATTAAAATGCCTTATTTGACGAATTATTTAATTGTTTTGTTTTTGCCCAAATATAGGCTTTTGGCCCTTATAAATATATGCAAGTAAGTTTATTCAAGGATACATATTATTTAACTCGTTAAAACTTTAATTTTATGTTTTAAAACGTACAATTTCGTTCAGAAATGGCAACATATGGAATGTTATGGGTTTATTATATTTATTTTATTGCAAAAATGCAGTGCCTTTGCAAAGAGGAATGTTCGATTTAATTGGCCTCATTTTGATATATTCATATAATATTTATTCACCGTTTTTTTTTTTGTAGGACGAGCATAAAGGTAAATATATCAACTTTAACCAAATTGTTAAATTTTGAAAATGATCACGAATGTTTAAAATTTTTAAACGAGGTTAACACAATTATAAATAATAATGAAGTATTAAGCAAATCATCGCTTGTTAATCTTTTGAAATCACCATTGCTCAAAAATAAATATATAAATCATATAAGATAGGGTGAAATAAAAAAACATAAAAAATATGTACATGCACACTCGCATATGTAACTTTTTTTTGAAAACAATTTAAAACAACGGTTCTGCATTGAGCCATTTGTATATGTAAATGCGTATGTATATATATATTGTTTTACTAATATTTTTTTTATTTTTTATTTTTTATTATTTTTTTTTTATTATTTTTTTTGTCACTTTTGTTGTTAAACAGTAACTTTGATGTTACAAAATATAGTGATATACAAAATTTTCCGAAAAAATATATACGTATATATTTGAACTCGAATTAAATTATCATTTAAATTTTAAAATAAAAATTTGTTGACACATATGTGAGCTAATGCGTATAATGCCTATGTATAGGAATGTATATGTTAACAAAAAAAATATAATATATAATAATATTTTTTACTATAATTCTTATAATGTATCTATGCCGAAACTCGGTAAATTCCTTTTTTTGACTGTATCAATTGGAATGGCATAAACTGGATGCATTTTCTTTAAATTGAATTGTTTTTCTGAATCACCAATATTATCTATCAGACTTAATGCTGCTAATCCAAAAAATGTATGACATATATCAGGAAGGCAATCAGGGTTATCACTGATTCCACCACTATTGATATCTTGACAAAGAAGAATATATTTTTTTAAAGAATTTTTATTAATCCATTTATATTTTTTTAAAATAATTAATGATGAAAAAATCCACCATGAGTAACATGTATCAGTCAATTTTTCAGCTCGTCCATTAAAACCGCCATTATTGGTTTGCCTAAGACTTAGCCAATGAGCTACTTTCTCTTCATTAATTAAATATAATTTTTGTATTAATGCCAAAGTTGCAATACAACAAAAAACGCTAGCTGCATGATATTCATTTCCATGTGTCCATGAAAATGAATTTCCACAAATAGAATAATTTGTTAATAAATATGATGATATCTTTTCGATAGAAATTAAGTGTATCTTATTTAATATCGTTAAGCAACTAACAGCACTATAAACAAAACGTGTATCAACTTCTCCCCATATATCTCCTCTAACTGAACCATCTGTATTTAATAGAGTTAAGATATATTGGGAAGTCATTTCTCGAATTGTTTGCTCATTTTGAATATTTTTATTTATTTTATGATTAGTATCATTTGAAATATTATTAAACTGGTCACTAACCAAATTTCCATAATTTAAATCTATTTCTCTTTTTTCATCCTTACAATTTGCTTTATCTATATCATTTAGTTTATTTTCATCTTTATATATATATGTATTAACTGTATCAAATGAATAATTTAAAATTAACAGTGATAGTATTGCATAATGTGTTGATACAATATGTGAATCGTAATTTATATTATTTCCAAACCCGCCATCTGTATTTTGGCATTTTAAAATAAAATTAATCAATTCTTCTTTTTTATCGATTTCATGGGATAATATTTCACAAGAACAGATGAAATAAAACACCCCACACATCTTAAGGGTTTCATTAAATAGTAGCTCTTCGACATTGGTAACAGTTGTGTATGAATTTAAATATTTAATATGTTTCTCTTCTAAAAAAATCATTTTAGTGAAAGTTTATTTTTGTGAGTTTCATTATAGTGTTTTTTTGATTGAGGGTTTTATAAAAATCATGGGAAAACGATTTATAAACTGGAAATGAAAATTGGGATAAAGTTTTACACAGCATTAATAAATATATAGAAAGGGAAATAAAGAGAAAGGAGAAAATATTAATGAGGTTATTTAAAATAGAGGTAATGAAGATGAAATCAAGTATCAAATAAAATGAATAATATAATATGTCATAAACTACTACTGTATATTTTTTGCATACTAATTCAACTTATTTCTTATTATAAAAGCATTTAGGTATGAATTATTTTGCGATTTCATTGATGGTATCTTTATCATCATACTGATTATGTTATTTATGTGCATATTATATTTTTTATTTTGTTTGTTGTTATCTTTACTGAAATGCGACATATGGGAAAAACACGTCACAGAATAAAAGCATTTAAAAAAATATACGCAGCATCTCAGGTTTTAGCTAGCTGGGTAATTTTTTAGTAAAATTTTGTTTGAATAAAATTTTTTCCTCTTCTTTTACATTATAAAATAATAATTGATTTAACTGTTATATATTTTCTGTATAGTTTACATGTATATATAACAATACACAGAGATATAATTTAAATTCCTACAAGTCAAAAAAAACACATAAAAAATAAGTAAAAAATGAAAGGAGGAAAAAAACGGAAATGATAAAAATATTCTTATCAAAAAGTTATAAAGGTTTGGATAGATTTATTTTGGTTTTATTTTTGATATTTACTATTGTGGGGGCAAATGGCTTGAATAATAAGAAAAGGTTAAGTCAGTGTAAAAGTATATTTAAACATAATAGGGGAGGAAAAAGTGAAGGAATAAAATTGTTTATTCGAAATAAATATTTTAATAAAAATAATGATCTTTTAAGCAAATATAGGAGAAAATGTAACAATATGCATAAGGTAAATATTTTTCGATTAAAATTGAGTAACAATCATTCTTTAAAAAAAAATGTCGATCTGGAAAATTATAGAAACATAGGGATTATTGCACATATTGATGCAGGGAAAACTACAACAACAGAAAGAATATTATATTATACTAATGTAATAAAAAAAATAGGAGAAGTGCATGAAGGTTTATCAACAATGGATTATTTGGACATAGAAAGAGAAAAGGGAATAACTATCAATGCAGCTGTAACTACATGTTATTGGAATGGTAGTGAAAAAAATTTAGGAAATTATCGTATAAATATTATTGATACCCCTGGGCATGTCGATTTTACTGCAGAAGTTGAAAAAAGTTTAAGAGTTTTAGATGGTGGAATAGTAGTTTTTGATAGTAGTGAAGGTGTTGAGTCACAATCTGAGACAGTATGGAAACAAGCAAATAGATATAATATTAGCAGAATAATATTTTTAAATAAATTAGATAAAGTTGGAGCTAACTTTGAATCTTGTATTGAAGAAATTAAAAGGAAATTAAATAAAAAAATATTGATTTTATATGTGCCTGTTTTTGAGATGAGCAATTTTATAACTACTATTGATATATTAAAAGAAAAAATGATTGTATATAAAAATGCCCATGATTTTTATTTTGAAGATATTCCACAAGAATATTATGGTATCTTTTTAAAATATAAAAATTTATTATATGAGCAGATAGCCGAAAATTTTAATACCTTTTTAGATAATTATTTAAATGATAAAGTTATGAAAGTAGAAGAAGTTGAATATTATATAAGAAAACTAGTTGTGGAACAAAAGTATAATGTAGTTATTTGTGGATCTTCTTTGAAAAATAAAAATGTCCAAATGCTTCTTGATATGGTTGTAAAATATTTACCTTCTCCTATAGATTGTATACAAAATTATAAGAACCAAATTATATATAAATATGACGTTAATAAAAAAGGTGAGAAAATTATATTAAATAGCAAAAAAGATGAAAAGAGCATATGTGAGAAAATGGATAATGTGAGCATTGGTAATGATATAAACGGGGGGGTTAATAGCGAAATAAATAAAAATGTTACTTCTGGATCTAATAATATATATGATGAATCTGTAAATCAAGTAATAAATCATAAAGCTATTTCCAATACTTTAAATAGTAATGAAAAAAATGAAAAAGATGAGTTAAAACAAAACGACTTAATTTCAGAAGAATTAAGCAAAGAGAATATAAAAGATTATAACAGAAAGTTTGTGGGGTTAATTTATAAAATTATGAACGATCAACATTTGGGAAATATTAACTATGTTCGTGTATATGAAGGGAAACTAAATAAAGGTGATTTTATATATAATAATAGAACAAAGAAAAGTGAAAAAGTATCAAAAATTTTTTTTATACATTCCAGTGAAAAATATGAACTCGAAAATGCGTATGCAGGTGATATTGTTGGAATTGTTGGATTGAAGGATACCCAAATTGGGGATACAATAAGTAACGTGTTTTTAAGAACTGAATTAAAAAAAATTAAAGAAATACCTCCGATTATCAGTTTTTATATATATAATAAAAATAAAAATGAATATGAAAAATTAATTAATGCATTAATTAAAATTAAAAAAGAAGATCATTCATTTTTTTTTCATATAAATCCTGATACAAAAGATTTACTAATTAGTGGCGTTGGAGAATTGCATTTACAAATTATAATTAATAAAATTCAAAAAGATTTTAATATACCTATTATATATGGTCAACCCCAAATATCGTATAAAGAGACATTTGTTGAAAATGTAGAAGCCCGAGGAAAGTATATTAAACAGTCTGGTGGTAGAGGACAATATGGTGATGTGCATATTAAAATAGAGCCTATGTATAATTATACTGAAGAAGAAGATAAAGAATATGATGTTAATAATAATAATGATGACAAAAAAGAAGAAACAAATGACGATATGGATAAAAATTGTATGAATATTGATACATCAGAAGTAAATAATAATATTATTATAAAAAATGAAATTACATGTGGAGCTATTCCTTCTGTGTATTTTGATGCAATCAATGCAGGCATAAGGGAGCAATGTAATTTAGGTGTTTTATCTAATTCTCCATTAATAAATATTGTTATAAGAATAGTAGATGGTTCATTCCATCCTGTGGATAGTAATGAGCATGCCTTTAAGTTGGCCGCAGGACTTGCAATCAGAGAAGCTGCAAAAAAAACTTCAGTCCGATTACTGGAGCCAATAATGAATGTACGTGAGACTTATGAATATGTAAATATATGGAACATATTTTTATATACTTTTACAAATGTTTACTAATTTGAATTCTTCCTTTTGTTTTCAGATAAACGTAACAGTGCCAACTGAATACCTTGGGGAAGTTATAAGTGACTTGGTTAAAAAAAGGGGAAAAATTCAACATATAGACGAAAGTAAGTTCAAAAGAGCCTTATAAAAAAGGATAGATATACTTTATTAGTGGTATTATCAATTTTTGTTTTACACTGCTCTTAATTGTCAAATTATTATTTTTATGTTTGAATGTAATCAATATTTTTTTTCGTTTCTAATTATAAATACACTCATTTCAACATGGATCTTTGTAAACTTACACCCAAATCAGGTGATGAGTATACCAAGGAAATTTATGCCAGGGCCCCCATGGCATCCATTTTATCATATGTTAGCGACTTAAGGAAAATAACAAAGGGACGAGGTTATAATTTTTGGATGTTATACATTTAAAAATATGAATAAACAATTATAAAGAAATTCATAAATCACTATATATAAATTTTATTGTTTCGTTTTTATAGGGAATTACACGATGACACTACACACGTACTCATTGGTACCGCCCTACATACAGGAGCAGCTTTTACAAAAGAAGGAATAATAATATGTCAAAATTATGCATAAATATATTGATGCATACAATTTAGATATATATTATTTACTTTTCCTACCTAAACCTTTTTTGACTAAAATTTTTGGCTATTATTGTAATAATAAATATTTTTTTTGGTGTTACAAAAAATATTTTCACAGAAATATTTTTGTAAATTTATAGATGGCAATTTTATTTGTATTAATTATTTGGTGTAAGTTTTTAAAATATTTTTCTAAAAAAATAAATGTACATAAGATGAATATAAAAGATGTGTTTCTCAAAGTGTAAGATGCGCAAAAGTATTTAACATATATTTTTTTCTTTTTTTTAGCATTTTTCATTCATTTTAATTTTCAAAATGTTTACATAATTTGGATTTTATGAATTTATAACACATTTTTAAACTTATAAAAAAATTATTTATTTTTGTTTAATGGCTTAAAATATTTTTAAGTATGCATAATGTAAAAGGCTTTATTTTAATTGATGTATATTCGATTGGTTCTCTCTATGGGCTATAACATTTGGGGGATTATTATATATGTTAAAATGGGCAAATATGTATAACTTATTTAATTTTTATTAATGTTGCATTCATATTTTTGCGCATTATAAAATATTTCCATCATGTTTCTTATATACATCATCTATGCTATTTAAAATTGCTATATAACTGTCTACAATTTTGAATATCTTATTTTTATATTCTTCGTTAATATTTTTTATGGAATAATAATATTTTATTTTGTTTATAATGTTCAAGAGTATATCATAATAAATTCCATTCGTTTTAAAGTGTAAGAATAGTTTGAATAGGATAGGATTTGAGAACAAATTAAATTTGTTTACTGTAAGAGAATATTGAATCATTTTATTTAGTCTTATAGACTCAAAAAGAATGTCTTCTAAAATATCTTTTTTTAATTCTATATTATTATTCTTAATTTGCTTGTAAATTTTTAAATCATTTTTATAAATATTTTCATCTTTAATATGGGATTTTAATAGCTCCTCTATATTCTCGTTGGGGTTAAACATTTTTTCATACATTAATACTTGTAAATTAAAATACTCTTCAAAATCTTGTCTATTTTCATATATAAATGAGCACATTTCTTTATTTTTGACATTAGAAGTATATATTTCAATATTTTTAATATAATTATATGAAGCTATACATGCTTTTAATAATAAAGATATATTAAGTTCTATATCTGTTTCTTTATCAATATCAAAAATGGTCAAATGGGATAATGTATAAATATATTGTTTTAATATATTTGCATTCCTATTATTATTTTCTATGTCACAAGTTTCACTGATTATAGTTGGTTGTGCTGTATTCTGTATAAAAAAATGCTGTTTCATAGAAGAGTATCTATTATCATTTTTGGTGTTATTCTGCCCATAACAATTTGATACGTTTTTATTTATGGGTACCTTATTATTATATTTGATATTAATTCCGTTTAATATATCTACAAAGAAAGTTTTATTACAAAGGACTGATGATAATAGTAGAAACGGAAGGGCTAGAGCTTTGTGTCTCCAAGAGTTTTTCATTTTTGCCTTGAAGGGTTAAAGGAGGAGAATTATTTTATGTATGACTATAAGTAGGTTAAACAAGAAATAACAGAAATGTTCTGTAAATTTGTGATATTGCGCTGTTTTTTTATGCTAATTACTTATTTGTTTATAATATATTATTTGTTAGCTTGTTGATTTAATGATTTTTAAATTTTTCCATAAACAATAATACTGAATTTCAGTTGCTAGATTAATGTTATCATTTCATGCATGCTAAACTATAATATGTGTACACATATTTGGATTCATTCATTATAATTTTTGGTGTATTTTAATTTTTTATAGTATTTAAAAAAAGTGCGGCATTCATAATTTAAGTAGAAATTAAAAAAAAAATATATATCTTTGGATTTGTAAACAAAATGCTAGATTAATGCATACGTAAAAAAAAGAAAAAAAAACAATATGTACAAGAATAAAATTTGTTCTATTTGATCATTCTGGTATTCTCAGATTAAAATGAAAATATTTGCAACTTTTCATATCATCAAATAAATTAATACATATACCAGGGGAACTGTTTATCTATTGGGGTTGGAATATTTTGTAGATAAGTTGTACAAAAGACTCTCTTATAAACCCTGATAAAAAGAATAAACTTTTGTGTTTTTATAATATATATCGAAAAAAATAATTAAACTTAAAAAAATAAAATCGTTTGAATGAGAATGTGTAGGGAATAATATCCCGAATTGTATTATGTGAATTTTGTTGCATTAAATTATATTTAGTTAATTTAATTAAATTAATTTTTTAACAATGTGTTTTATATTAAAAATTAAAAAATGCATATACACTATATGAACATGATTATAGTTGAGCACATAAAAAAAGAGCAACAAATTTTGTTATCCAAAAGTGGTTGTTTTCGCATTATATAAAAAGTAGCCCATTAAAATATAAAAAAATAATATCGATAATATACGTATATAATAATTAATTTATATGTTAATTATGTATACTGGTAAAATATGAATTTCTAAGAACAAATTCTTTTATGAAAAACAAAATCTTTTCTTTGGCATTCAACTGAGCAGTAATAAACTTTTTTGCATTTTCCACATCTTTTTAATGTTTTTTCCTCCTACAAATATATAAAATAAATTTAAGAAAAATGCATTGAAATAATAAAAATATGTCTACGTAGAAGTATTTTAAAATTTATAAAATGATAATTGTTTCAATAAAAAAATAGTTTTATCAAAAACATGTGGTATCGCCGTATTGTGATACTTTTCAAGGTTTGGAATACTTTTATTTATTAAGACATACAAAATTACCACAGTTATGCTGCATATATTAGGCATATTAGAGATATAGATAGAAATTTATATGGGGGTGTAGCCACAAAACTTACCTTATAGCAATGTTCACAGGTGATAGGCTTTGCAACGGGTGCATTGGTGTTTGTAACTCCTTCTTTTTGATCTTTCATTTGTCTTAACAAGTCTTGCATAGCTTGGGCTTGGTTCCATCTATATAGATAATTTTAAAAAACAAAAAAAATATTAAAAAAAAAATGTGAGGAATTTAAGCCTAGTTCATATGATATAATGTTATAAAAAAATGTTTGCATATATTTTTTTGGTATTAAACCGATAATTTCTTATTGTATATATATGTATATTGGTCAATGATAATAAAATGGGATATGATATACCATAAGGTGTATAATATTACCTGTTTTCGGCCTTTGGAGGGTTTTTTAAAAATTCTTCATACTCTTGTATTGTAAAATCACATCTTTTAAAATCTTCATTATCATATGTTTTTGACAAGAATGCATCTCCATATATGTCTGTACTGCATATTCGTGAAGCTCTACTATTATATGGTAATTTTTTAATTCGTCCTATATCATCTATATAGCAATTAATTGCATAATAATTATTTTTTTCAGTTGGTACCGTCAATGGAATGATTTGATAAGTCTGAGATGACTCTATTGCGGTATTTATTAAATCAGGGGATATTGTATTTAAAGAATTTTTGTTTTCGTCATTTTCTTCGTTTTCATCTTTTTTATTATTATTAGTATTTTCTTTTAATTTTTCTTGAATTGTTTCTTTTAATTCATCTTTTCCTTTTTCATCAAAAATTATTCTTCTAAAATATGAGCTTAAGGTACTTTGGAATTTTTCTTCCGCTCCTTTGAATTTTAATTCTTTTATTTCGTTGTTTATATCACTACTTATTAAAACATATTTAAATTCAGAGTGAACACATTTTAATATATCGTCTGCCATTTTGTGGGTTGATTGTTTTATAAGATTATATTTTATTTTTTAAGGAATAGAAAATATAGCAGTAATGATATGGAATCAAAAAAGATCGAATAAAACTGATATTGTATAATTGAAAGAGGTAAAATAGATTATGTTTACCTTTCAATAGCTAATTAGTGATTTAAAAAAAATTCAAATAAATACATCCTAATGGAATTTTTATCAAATATAAACATGAATAAACTAAAAAATGAATATTTTATTTTAACATTAAAAGAGATACCGCAGTTATTTTATTATAGAAAAAATACAAAATTTAAGCCATCAGCGGTTTTTATTTTATATACATATTGGTACCATTTTCAATACCCCCGAAAAAATGTAAAAAAAGCACATGCATAAATATAAAAGAAAAACATTAATTTACAATATGTTTAAAAAATAATAATAAAGTTAACAAATTGTGATAATATTAGCATCATTATTTTTAAATGGCATAGATAAAAAACATATATATATATATTATGTATATATGGTTCTTTGTTATTTATTTTATTGTTATTTTTTTTGAAGACACTGCTTTAATAATCTTTATGTTTTTATAAAAAAAACTATTACAAAACCCAAATTAAAGAACCACGATGATTAAAGGTTGCTTTTGTTTCCCAGTAATATTGATAAAATCGATATATAATTTTACAGTCTATATATAAACGCAATATATGTTATTATTATAATGGTAAAAGTGATTGAATTGGAATTAGATGATGGTTTGTATAAAAATAGAAATTATTTAAATACTTATATGAAATATTATTAAATATACTATATGATACATGATTATATGCAAATGTTTATGTGTGTAAAAATAAGCAATTGTTTTTGCAAAATGTATATTAGTGCTATATGGATATAGAAAAGTAATAATAAAAACAGAAAAGATTGAAAAAATATATTAAAATAGTTCTTACATATTTATAATTTCTACAAATTTAACGAATTAGTGAGTTTTTAAAGTGTTAAAGAAAAAACAATGTGATTACCAACGGTTAGGATAATATTAAATAAACATAAGATAAAATAATATATTACAAATAAAAGAATATTTAAAAAAAAAATGAAAAAAAAATGAATATGAAAATTGTATTCATTATAAATAGAGGGAAGGTGAAAATGGAATTCCCCGGCGCAACTTTTTTGTAGCGGTGGTTAAGATTTCACACATATTATCATTATTAATTCCTCTAAATGCGCAAATCATTTGTCTTAGTAGTTCATCCAAACGTCTATAAAAATAAAAAAAATGTTTACAAAAATTAGTAAAAAGATGGGAACATATATATAATTTCTATATGTATGCATCAATATATATACTGCTCACGAGCACATATATACGTATGCCTACCTTAATGTTCTTATTATTGATCCTTCATATATTTGTGAATCCGCGAGAATTTCCATGAAGGAATGACCACGAGCCCATAACAAAACAATAGGCATAATAGCTGATTTAAATTTTTCCAAATAATCTTTTACATTTATATTCATTCCACATTGATTCATTTTATTAGCTATTATTGTTGCTGTTTTAGTTATTTGCTGATATCCTTCGATTAGTATAGGGTCGTTAATGGTAATTTCTTTATTTGTTGATTCATCATATACAAAACATGATAAGAATGCGCATATATAATCATAAGTATATTTACTGAAAAAATTTGAAAAAAATAATTCAGATATAACTAATTCATCCACACTTAAAATTGCACTAGCTATTTGTCCTTTCATTGTAACAACATAGTTTTTTTCATCATTATTATTTTTATTAGTGATGTCATTATGAGTGTCACTTTGTGTAAGCAATTTTTCGTTAATAGTATCAATTTGTTTTTGGTCATTTTCGCCATCGGAACGATTTGTTTGATCATTATTTGTTTGATTTTTTTCATGGGTTTTATATGTAATTTCAATATAGTTTAAGCTTTCTAGTAATATGAGCATATTATTTAATTCCTTTTTTAATACAATAAATTTACATTGTTCAATATTGCAATCAAGTATGTTTTTTTCACATTGCAAAGCAACATATTTACTATATAATTGATAATATTTATTTAAATTTTTATTATTTAATAATTTATTTTTATTTAATATATTTTCATAATAATAAATATTTTTAACAATTTTAAAAAACTCATCATCTTTAATATTCATTTGATTTGAACCAATAACTGGTATATTTTGTTCTCCCTTTAAGCAGCTCACCATAGTATTATATTTATTTTTAACTTTTTCAATTTCTTCTTCAGAAGATTTATCAAATGGTTTTTCTATATTTAAAACAACTGCTGATATTTGATATATGCATTTTATATAAAATGTCATGACTTTCCATTGAGCTTTTAATCTATCATGAGCTGGTAAAAATTCTAAATCTCTTTTTTGGGAATTTTTATTATCATCATCATCATCATTATTTTGAGGAAACTTTCGTTTTTTGTTTTGAACATAGGGAACTAAGCATTCTACGACTAATATATTTGTATTATTTCTATTATTTTCTACAGAGTTTTTTTTATTAAATTTTGTATCGTTGGAACTATTGGTGTGGTTGGTATCATAGCCAATGATATTATTATCATTTCCTGTATTACGATTATTTCCTGTACTATTATTTTTATGATTATTGTTATATTTTTCTTCAGCAATTCTCCCTTCAATACAAATACACCATCCCCACTTCAAGTCGTCCTCAACAGCATATAGTAATCTACCCATGGTCAAATATTGAGTTATATTTTTTTTAGATGTTAATAATGATCTATAAGTTTCCCCCAGTTCAACAAGTTTATTTCGTGTTATGTAGTAATTAGATATTTCAGAAAATGTAGTAATATAATTTTTGAGTACCGTGTTTGAAGTTTCACTATTATTATAATCATCTATTGTTTTGGGGTCATTTGGATCGTTATTTTCAAGTAAAATATGTGTTCCTTCATTTTTTACATTTTTATTTTTTAAAATTGTTTCCACATCGTTTGTTTTAACTTGATTTAATAAATATGCTTTAGTAAATTCTTCCCCATTTTGACCTAAATAAATATTTGTCAATATATTTAAAATTTCTTGACTTTTTTGTTCAACTTTTTTTGATGCAAAAATTTGTTCGAAAAGATTTTTTTTCATTTGATATTGAATAAAAGATCTTTCAATCATAAATTCTGGTGTAATACCTTCGATTCTTAATAAATTTAATATCATATTATAACCTAAATGAAATTGGCTCACTAATCGATTAGCTTCGCCTACAAACAGTTTTTCAGCATCTTTCCAATGTAATGGACTATCTAGCATAATAATAACAATCCCTCTATCATCTAATCCTCTTCTTCCAGCTCTTCCTGCCATTTGAATATATTCACCTGATGTGATTAATCTTTTTTCTAACCCATCAAATTTTTTTAGTGATGTAAATACGACTGTTTTGGCTGGCATATTTATACCCATAGAAAATGTTTCAGTACTAAATAAAACTTTTAATAATGATTCTTGAAACATAATTTCTATAATTTCTTTAATTATTGGTAATAATCCTCCATGATGAATACCAATCCCTCTTAATAATAGTGGTAAAATAAATTGGACCTGTGGCAATGCTCTATCATCATCTGCTAATATTTGAATAGCATTTTCATATAATTCTTTTATGACTTCTTTTTCTGAATCATCAGTTAAATTAACCTTATGCAATGTTGTAGCATTAACTTCGCATTCTTTCTTTGAAAATGCAAAAATAATTAAAGGAGTGTAATTACGAGAGTGACACATTTGAACGATTTTTTCAATATCATATGTATTTTTTCTCATTCGTTTATTAAATTTATTATTTCCACCGCTTTGGTTATTTTCATCTAACATGCTTCTATCTTTCAGTGCGTTAACAGCCTTTATAAAATTATCTTTTTTAAAATTTTTATTTTCATCACATATTAAAAATACACTTTCACTAGATGTAGGATAAATATAATGTTGAAGAGGTGTAGGCCTATAATCTGTATAAACAATATGACATGCTTGGTTTTTAATACTACTAACCCATTCAGCGAACTGTATACCATTTGGTATGGTAGCACTTAAGAAAATGAATCGAACCATTAATGGGAGCAATATAATAGTCTCTTCCCATATAACACCTCTATCTCTATCTCTCATATAATGAATTTCATCAAATATGACCCATTTCACTTCTTTTGTTAATGAAGATCCTCGATATAGCATAGATCTCAGAATTTCTGTTGTCATAACTATTATAGATGCTTCTGGATTTATTGATATATCACCTGTAATTAATCCTACATCTTTAAATTCTTCACTCAAGTCTCTATATTTTTGATTGCTTAATGCTTTTATAGGACTTGTATAAATTACTCTTTGTTTATCTCTCAATCCTAATGCTATTGCATATTCTGCTATAACGGTTTTCCCAGCAGATGTGTGAGCAGATACTAGAACACTTTCATTTCTTTCTAAACATTCTATTGATTTTTTTTGAAAAGTATCTAACTCAAATTTATATGTTCTAGCAGGTGTTATAGATTCACTTAATTTATTATGTACATAACTTTGAGGCCTAACACATTTATGTATGCAATTCACATCGCTACCAAATTCTTCTAAAACTAAAACATCATCATTATTTATTGTCTTGCTATTTTCAATTAGCATTTCCCGAACAGGTTCTTTATATGTGTTCGTTCTTATTTCAGTTTTTGTTTGACTATTTTCTCCATTCGTTTTTCTTATTTTATTATTAAAAAGATTATTACTTCTATTTATACTTCCTGCCTCATTATATATTTCTTCTTTAATTTGCTCTTTTATTTTATTATTACTTTTATGATTACTTATTATATTGTTAATGTTTATCTTGTAGTCTATTGGGGCATTATATTCGGGGCTTTCGTAATTTATTTCCATTTCAATTTCATTTTCCTTAATTTCGGCCTTTGTTGTTTTGTTATTTATAGTCTGTTCATTTTTCATTATATACCCTTCGTTTGGATAGGCTATATTGTCTTGGCCATTTTGTTCTTCTACAATAGCATTTAAATGATCGGGGGCTTTGCTATTATTTGGTAGATTTTTTTTTGTCTCATCCTCCTCAAAAACATTAAATAAGTCATCAATGTTTTCAGACATTTTTAATTTATGATGAAAATATTTCCTTATCAGAAACACAATTTTTCGTAATTCTCATAAGCGCATATCCGAAAAATGTGCATGTAAACATACAAATGGATAAGTATATATATATTTTTTATTATTTATTTATTTATACTTAAATATTTTTTTCATATATTTATTATGTTCTTTTTTTTTTCTTCTTCCCCACTGTATTACTTTATTTATTGGTTAATTATTGTATATATATTTCTCCGAATTTATTTTATCAACGATCATTGAAAACAAATTTAAGTATTTCTTTTTTCCCGTTCAATAAAAAAGATAGAAAAACAAACATGGTCTTTAATCTTGCATAGATGATGAAAAATCGAAACAAATTATATTTTAAAACATGATTTCTATAGAATTGCCATTTTTATTTTTCACATTATTTTGTTGTTTTTTTTTTCAACAATTTGTAAATTAGATATATTTTTTATTTATTTATTATTTTTTTTAATATAAAATAATTAGCGATACTTTATATGATATATGCTATTTTAATATTATAGTCGTTTTTTCGAGTTATACTATAATTATTTTACGTAAAAAAAAAGGGAGCGATTGTATATTTTTTTCTTTTTTTTTGTATATAATATTACAACTATATATATGATGATAAATTAATAGCCATGATTTTTAAGTAAATGTAATTATATATTTCATTAAATACATAATTTTACTTATGTAAAGAAAAAATAAAAAAAATAAAATATAGCTTTTTCTTATGGCGACGGACCTGTGAATATGGGAATAAAGAATTTTTTATTTCATATATTTTGGCCCAATGTATTAAATTGTTAAATTTTATTCCTAAATACAAAACAATTGTATATCATAATTATGATATATAGATAATATTTGAATAATACGCTTATTAAAACTGTATATATGTCATTATTTTTGCATTCACAAGAAAATATAGGAACTTGGTTGCATATATATATGTAATTTGCATATATACACTTTCCCCCGATTTTAGTAATATACTATGAAATAATATTAAAATTAAAAGGCTAGATTTTTTATTATAATATCATTTTATAAAGTTTTGAATGACTATCTTAAGATTTAAACATATTCTTTATGTTGTGTTTATTCAAAGTTACATGAATGAAAAAAAGGCAAGTTTATGTGTATACTTGGAATTTGATAGGACTTATGTATTATAATTATTTATTATTTTATTTACATGTGTACTCCCCATGTTCGGGAAAAAACAGGTTATATATAAAATGTTGTAGGAGGGCTATAAATATACAATAAATTGCTACAGTATTTTCTCATTATTATAAGCATATTACTAAATTGCATTTGTACGTGAAAAAAAAAAAATTATATATATAGCAATTTTTTTACTCGTTGTTACTTAAGAAGTTTATATAATTTTAATATTAAAATTTTTCATAGTTTGCATATTAATATTGTATAAGTTTAAAAAATTGAGTATTATATGCATAATTTTGTCTATATACCATATTTGAAGTTAAAATTAAAAATAAATTATAAGAATGACCGAAAATTAGATGTATTGAATGTTATAAAAAATGGATAAATGATCATACGCATGCATCAATCCGCGAATATATGTATTTTTTAATAAAAAAAATGGAGTTACGATAAATGTATAAAATTAACTCTGTCAGTATACATACAGTTGATGCATTTAGTGGGGTGAAAAACATTAAGTGTATGAACACCCCCCAAAATTTTTTTTTTTAAGTTTTAAAAGACCATATACATTGTAAACCATTGTATTACGATATTTTTGTTTATACATTTTAATATTTTTTAAAGATATACTATATGTCATTTAATTTGACATATTAATAAAATATGTATTTTTTTCAATAAAACATATGCGACAAAATAATCACATAATGCTATATATTACATTTATTATTTGAATTTTTTTTATAATAATTATAAATATACTTTTTACTTTTGTTTTGTTTCTTACTCTTTCTTTAGTAAGCTTTACTTTATAATTTATTTATTCATTTTTATTTCACAAAGTGATTTGTACATTTACATAAATACATTGATATTATGATTAATATTATTTTATTTAAAACATATTAAATATGCATTTTATTTTTGTTAGTTTGGTGATATATATTAATATGTGTTTTATATTTCTTTTCTTTTTTTTGTAGACGTTTTTGTAATCGTGTAAGAATAACTATGTTGTGTTATACATAAATTAATTATTTCATGCAATCAAAGTTATACATTATACATTGGAGGTTATTTTCGTGTATATATATTGATTTTAATTATATTGTAACAGTTTAATCTAGTTTTGTTAAAAATAAAACGTAGAAAATTCGTTTTGATTTGATTACATAAGATATATGCGTATCCTTGTATACATAAGCATATGCCCAAATAAATGTATATGAATGCATGAATATATATGTAGATATATAGTGTTCGTATATTTTTTATTTTTAATTATACATTAAGAAAAAGTTAAAAATTTTTTCCAACATCATTTTATTCCATATCTTATTACAGGGATACATAATAATATAGGACATAGAACTCTTGTTGTTTTTATTATCATTACATTATTTTTACTTTTGATGATTCTTTGTATACTACATTATACTTTAAAAGGTGTATTCAATAGATGCAGATATTTAGATATCGAGGTTCTACATATGATAAAAAATATGTACAATTATATAGTTTGATTTTTGTATTATGACAGTATGTGCAACTGTTTGTTTCATAGATGCATATAATACATATATATATATATTTAACATATTCATAGGATTTGTATATTCGTGCATTGTTTGTGTATATGTGCATAATTTTTTTCATTTGTTCCAGTATACATAGATGTGTGTAGATTGAACTATGGATCTTGAAATATATGTACATACGTGTGAAAATATAATATCACGATTGTTTTATAAGCATAATTAAAAAATAATAATAAAATAAAAGGAATGTATATATTTTTTGTAAAGCTCTATACAAATATGTAGCAAAAATATATATAAAAAAAGTTCGTATAATATATAATAAATATATATATTTTTTTCTTTATAAATATTTTAATTAGTTTTCTTAATGCGCAAGTATGTCTTATTGTGTTTAGGTTTATAGATTTTAAATATAATATATTATTATATTTCTTTGTATTTAATATATAAGACATAAATATTTGTACAATTTTATATTTTTTTCTCCTCAGCTTTTATTGGTAATATATAATACTATATACTGTTATTCTTTATATATATCCACTGTTTATGCATTAAAATTGTTATATATGTATGTATGCACGCATATATTTATATGTGTGTATATTTATAATATTATTCTTTATGATTGTGAATGGATAAATAAAGCTAACATTTTTATTTATTCTTACTTCTCCATAAATTAAATTAAATTAAATATTTTATCCTTTCTTTTTTATTAGTAAATAATATTATGTATTTTTAGTATTTTGATTAGCGTTTGTTGAGTGTAGTAAAATGAATATGTATATCTATTTATGTATAATTATTAATTAACACTTTACATTATTTATAATAGTGTTTCTTTCGTATTATTTCATATATTATTTAATTTTAGTATATAGCGTTTGATTATATTACGACATATTTCTTCTTTATATGTGTGTATATCTTAATATGGTTATCATTTCATTAACATTAAAGTATAGAGCCATATATAATTATTTGCATATATTTTTTTGTGTCAAAAAAAGGAAAAGGAAAATAAATAAATGTAATTTATATGTAAAATAAGATATATTTTGTATGTGTAGCAATTCATATAACATATTATATTTATGAGGCATTATCTCAAGGTATCCTCTGATATATTCTTTTTGATTTTTTCACATATATACGTACATTTTTTATTGTACTATATAAATATTTTTTTCCATCATACGCATATCAATACATCTATAACTCATGTTTGTATACTTGCGTTGCATATACGTATAGATGCATATATATACATTCATTTTCTATATTTTTGATGCTGTTTTAATTTTGATATTCATTTTTTTGTATAACTTTATTCATATTTACATATAATTCTAAACAAAAATAGGTAGATACATTGAATATTCCCAAAAATATATATCCCCCCTTCTTGATTATAATAATTAATATTATTGGAGTTAGTATATATTTATTTTTCTTTTATATTTTCTATCATGTATAAAATAAAATATAATTGGAAAAAGGAGGCTTACCTATATTTATTATGTTACTAAAAAGGTTTATGCATGTGTAACTTATGCCACCACGTAACGGCATTATTATATGGTTGTATTGTTATATTATTATTTATGGTTATATGTTTATATTTCATATTTATTTTGTGTGTTATTATTTTTTTTTGTTTTCCTTCATTTTATATACATATATATTACAACTTGTTTAATAATTTTTTACATACATCACAAAGTTTCAATAATTTAATTTCACAATTTTTTATGTTTATGATCGTGAATTAAAAGATACAAGAAAAGAAAAAATAAACAAAATGAGTATCGGTGTCCCTGTAACAAAATCTTTTAACAAGCTGAAAAAGTACCCATATGAAATAAATAAATTTGATAGAAGAGAAACAAATGAATATTTTTATTTGCCAGTTGATTGTCCTCGTATGAAAAAATGTGACGATGCATATTGCCCATTAGCCCATACAAAATTAGAGAAAATATTTCACCCAATAGTTTATAAAACACAAGCTTGCCAAATGGCTAAAGATGGGGCATGTGATTATTTTCAAAAATGCGCTTTTTATCATGATTCAAATGATAAAAATGAAGCTCATTTGAATTGGACTATTTGGGAAAAAAAATGGGATAAATGGAGGAATAATATCGATAGTATTTTAACACAACATAATAAAAATGATAAAGAAATTCGAAGAAAAGTAGAAAGTATATTAAAAATTCGTATGCCACATTTTAATTATGGTACGAATAAAAATAACTTATTTTTGAATAAAAGTGCATCCTTTCACACTACATGGCCTAGTATGAATAATAATAATTCTGGAATTCCTAACATGGAAAGTGTCGACATAGGAAATATGGGGAGTATAGGGACTATCGGCAGTATTGGACAAACTGGAAACACAAACATTGGAAGTAACATTATGGAAAGTGGTAGCATTGGAAATACCAGCAAATTGAGCAATATAAATAACCTTTTATGTAAATCTATGAATTCTGCATTGTTTCAATATTCAAGTTCTATATTTAATAATACATGGAATAAAGGAATAAAGGGGAATAAAAAACATATAAAAAATAATAACGATAATAAAAATAGTAACATGTGGTGGCTTAATCAAATTAATGAAATTGAAATTGTGAACTTAGACAAAAACATGCATAACATAAATGAAAATAATATAAATAAAAGTAACATTTATTGTGACGAAACTTTAAGTTATAATAGCAATAACGGAACAGAATGTGGAGTAAATTATGATATTTTAGATAATAATGCGTATAAAATTGTTGAATTTTGTTTTACTGATTATGATAATAACAACAATAGTAATAATAATAATAACAATAATAATAATAATAATAGCAATAAGAACAAAATTAAATGGAAAGATACCGCAGATGGTTCAAATGGACAATCACTGAATTCCTTTTTTTCACAAAGCACAAAGGGTTTGAGTAATGATATAAACTATTTACAAAATACCAATAATAATAATAATAATAATTATAACAATCAAAGAAATAACATTTTTCAATGTATAAATTATAATAAAACATGCGAATATATACCAAATATACAAGAAGGTATTGATGATAATAAAAATAAAAAATATAATACCTTGGAAACTAATTACAGAGACAATTTTCTAGCAGATATGAATAATTCTAATAAAAGTTTTGATTTTATAAATTCCACCTTTTTTTCAAACAGTTCAAATGATATAACTGGGGCAGAAAACTATGTAAACTTTCCTACTATGTTAGAGATCATTGATGATGACAATAATGCTGTTAGGAATAATGTTTTTTCCACTGGTGATGGAACTGCGACTAATAATTATAATAATGAAAATGATAATGGTGGTATTAAAAATAATGAGAATGATAATGACTGTAGTGGTAATATTACTAATACTACATATACTGATGGTTTTTCTACATTCTACAATAATAATACTAGCATTACTATCGATAATAATATAAAAGGTTTTCCTAACCTTGATAATTGCAAAACTTTTGATAATTTCAATTTTGATGACACAATTAAAAATAACATAAGCAATTTAATATTTTCTGGTGAAGATAAAGAACACATAAAAGGGATGAAAATTAAAAAAGAAGACGAAAATATAGGCAATGAAAATGCAAATGGCGACATGAAAAGCATAGAAAAGGAGTTAGAAGAAAACAATGAGACAGAAGACAAGGAAATAAAAGGAGATGCAGGAATCAATACAGGTAATATTTTAGGATCTGGAAATAGCAACAAAGGTATAAATAAGTCTCTGAAAAAAAACAAAAACAAAAAAGGTGCAATAAATAGTGCAAATAATAATAATAATAACAGTAGTAATAATACTGAATCAATGTTTTCTAACAATATCGGAGATGAAGAATCTAAAAATTCAAGCACAATAAACAGCAATGAAGTAAAAACTGATATAAATGATAAAAAAAAAAACTCTAAAAAGGAAAACCGAAACTTGAAAAATAGTAATAATGAAAAAGATCAATACGAAAAAGGTGGAAGTAAAAAGATTCAAAGTTCCGTTAGCAAAATTGGAAACAATAATGGTAATGTAAGTGTGAATGAAAATGTGTGCCTAGAAAATGAAAAAAATAAAAGTGTAAAATGTAAAAATAATGAAAATAATAATAATAAAAAAGGTGCATATTCGAAAAATATCAACGTTAATGGTGATAAGAATATGAGCAAAGTTGGAAAGAAAAATATTACTGAAAACTTTGTTAGCAGCAACAATGATGATGCTGATAATAAAAATACTGATAAGAAGAATGTGGAAAAAAATAAAACAAAAAATATTGAAAAAAATAAATTTGATAATAAGGACAATACAGGGTCTATACAACTAAATAGAAAATATAGTGACGTTTTAGGAGAAAATATAATAAACGGTAGCGAATGGAATAATACTATTAAAGGTTTGGATAAAAGTAAGGGGAACGACAATTTGATCAATAATAATGGGAAAGCTGATAAAAGGAAAACGAATAACAATAATGCATTTAGTAACAGTATAGATAAAAGAGAACTTGAAAATGATATAAACAATGATGATAATATTATAGTAGAGAATTCTGGTTTAAGCTTAATATATAACAGTTATTATAACGAAAAGGAATCCAAAAAGGTAAAATTAGAAAATAAAAAAAAAAATATAATCGTCGATATCGAAAATGTGAATAATATAGAAAATAATAACATTATTGTGAATGAAAAAGGGGATAACAATATTACAGAACGTTGTAAAAACAATACGGATGTATTATGCTCGAATACACCAAACAATAATAACCTTTTTAAATATGACCAAAACTTATTGATAAATAGAGGTGATAATAAAAATGAAAATGTAGATAGAAATATGAGTAGCCATATGAAGGAATCATTTTGTGATTATACTAGCAATAATGAAAACAAATATGATGAAAATAGCATTTTAACAAAAAGGGTTAATACAGAATATATTTTCAATAATGCCAACAATATTGGAATGAACAATATTAAAAATAGTAGTGATAACAAATATAATGATATCAATTATATAAATAGTAAAGATAATTTGTTTGCTTTAAAAACAATAGAATATAATAAACCGAATAATGAAACAATTGAGGATAGTAATAGAGGTATTTATAATAATTATATAATAAATGATATTAATAGCTCCATAAATGTAGAAAATAAATCAGTACATCTTGGAAATATTAATAACAATAATACTAATTCTACGGATATAAAAGAGGATATAAATAGAAATAATTTAATGGAAAATATCAGCAGTAATAATAGTGAAATAATAAATGATACATTAACTGGTGCGTTAAACAATGCATTAAATGACATATTAAATGGGACATTAGACAAAACTATGGATAGTATTTTTAAAATAGATGCCACGTCTGACGATACATATAATGAGTTGTTTAATACATTAACAAGTAATAGTAATAACAACAATTTTAGCAATGGCAATAATAGTGGTCAGAACAACACACAAAATGATGAAATTAAGGAAAATGTTACGAATAATGGGCAAACTAATGAATCATGCGATTATACAAATAATTTATTAAATATATTTTTATCATGTAATAGCATAAATGAAAACTTTGATATAACAAATTCAGTTAACACTAATTTTTATGAAAATAATAAAAGCGATACAATAACATTTAATAATAGTGATAAATATACACCAGAAATATACGGAGTACTTAATAACTCTTCGAATTATTTCAATATTTTTGGAAATTATAATTTGTATGGAAGCACATGCTTGCAATGTAAACATTATAAAAATGAAATTAAAAATTTAATATCTCAAATAAAAGTTTTAAGAGAAGAAATTATTAAATATAAACAAGTTATTATCACATATGGAATAAATGCAAATAAAGATAATACGCTTAACCCTTGTAATTATAAATGGGATAATTCAAAAAAATTTAATAATATATATGAAAAAAATTATATATCTTCGGTTGAAGCAAACGACTAATATAAAAACCAAATTAAATGTAAACAAAAGATAGACAAATATAAACAAAAGGAATATATAAAATTTTTATACACTTTTTTTATATTTTTTAAAGTTTGTGAATAACATCAGTAACATTATATTATTATTTTTTTTTCTTTTCCTTCTCATACTTAAAAAATGGGATATATTCATGCTTAGGTGTATGTATGTCTATGTATGTATGTATATATATACATATTATTATGATACAACTTTTGTACATTTTTTGTTAATTTGTGTAATTGTTAAATTGATTAAAGCCTAAAAATAAAGCATGCATGTAAATTTTTTATACATATATTTTACAAGTGAAAAAAAAGCATATTAGGTTCAATTTAATTGTTTGTTAATTTATATGTTTTATGATTAGTTAAATAATATGCCTAAACTTAGACCTATTTTCTTTATACACATTTACCCTATATAAATTTATATCTATATATTGATTATTCCAAAACATGCATAATATTAACATTTCGCCACAAAAAACAGAAGGGCGATTTAATAAGGATTTGGTATATACCTTAGTAAAAGGTGATCAAATAATGAATCATAAAAACAAATTTGTAAGTTTGTTTTTCTATATAATATATGTAAACAAATATTTAAGTTAAAAACCAAAACTATTAATATGTAATATTTCAAAACTTAATGATTGCGAATTAAAGTACAAAATTTACGCATACATTTATAGTTAACAGAGAAGTATTATATACTTTTTCTTATTCGAAGCGATAAATCCAAAGCTTATGTTATTTTAAAATAATAAGCATGGACATGAAATCACGCAAAAGTTAAAAACTCAAACTTTATGCATACAATTAAAATTACATTATATAATTGCATCTATTAAAAAAATATTGGAAACAAAATAAATAGAAATAATATATGCGTAAAATGCATATATATAATGTTTTGATTCGAATATATATAACTGTATTATGATATGTATTTCATATATAAAATATACATCATGATGAAGATAATAAATTTATTATTAAATGTTATCTTAAGGATAATTAAAAGCGTTTAATTTTTGTTAATTTTTGGATGGTTTGTTTTTTGTTTGTGCTTCTGGCAATGGTTTGCTTACTTCTTTAATTATATGTTGCATGTGTTCGCTCATTAATTTACCTTGTTCCTGCATTTTACGTTTATCAGGTTTTCCATTTTCATCCTTGAATGTGTCAGCGAATGAACTAGCTAAGGTTGTAGCAACACTTATAAATTTTAAGAAAGACATAGGATCTGAGTCCAAATCACAATTTTGAGTGAGGCCTATAATCTCATCCATATTTTGTTGTATAGAGTCTCCTAAATTGAATTTTGATATAAACTCGGTTAACATATTTCCGATTTTACCTATTTTTGCATCCATATGTGCCTTTTTTTCTTCATCGACTTCTTCATCATTCGATACATCGTTGTTTAGCATTCCTTTGAAATTTATGATATTTGATATATGGAATGGCATTGTTGCAAACATTTTTTGAATTTCGTCTTGATTAACACCTTGGAATAAATTATTTAATGGCATTCCTCCTGCGGCTCCTTGGTTGGATTCAACATCATTCTCTTCTGTTTGTGATTCATCATTATTTTGTTTTGACTTTCTAAAGAACTTAGGTCTTTCTTCATGGCTGACTTCATTAATAAATTCGGGTTCGGATTCAGATTCGGATTCAAGGCTAGATTCTGGGTCAGAAAACATTTCATATTCTGAGTCGGATCCAAGGAAAGATTCTGCATCAGAATAGTAATCTTCATCTGGGTCATATTCGGCATCATCATTTGGGTTAGCATCGGCAGCATTAACTGGGTTAGCATCGGCAGCATTAACTGGGTTAGCATTGGCGGCATTAACTGGGCTAGCATTGGCGGCATTAACTGGGCTAGCATTGGCGGCATTAACTGGGCTAGCATTGGCGGCATTAACTGGTTTATAATTGACAGCACCATATTGGGGGTTGTTATTGGCCTCGAGATCATTTGCTGGTTCTGCTAATAATCTTTTTAATTCGTTATTTGTTGCAAATGATACATTGTGATTGTTTCCCTTGTTATTTGCCTACAAATTTTGTATATATAAAATGTGACAATAATATTATCTTTATGGTATAATTAAAAAACACATTATAATATAAATGTAAATATAGGATGGTGTACACATATTGATAATATATTCAACAAACATATGTAAAATAAAAAAATATATATATTAATGAAACGCATATATAACTAAAGTATTATTATTTATTTTTTATTACATAATTAATAATATATGGTAATAATAATATAATAGATAAAAGGAATAGCTTCCCAGAAACTCGAGAACAATTTGCCATTTTTGTTCTGTTATTATTATTATTATTATTATTATTTTATTATTATTATTATTATTTATTTTTGTTGGGTTTTTTAGTATGTTAATTTTTTTTAAATAGATTAGTATTGTCAAATTAATATTAAATTGTTTATTATTAAATTATTTATTATTAAATTATTTTTTAAATGTTTTTATTAGAAATAATTATTAAAATTAAAAAAATATTTAGCGTTGTTAATAAAACGTAATAAACTTTAATAATATAGAATAATTTTATATCTAATATATATATCTATTTATATAAAGAAGGAAGCTAGTAGAAATCGCGATAAGTGCAGCGATGCATGCGTGATATAAAAAATATAAATTTTTTTAATAATATGTTTATATATTACAATATAACTTAATATATATATATATATATATATATATATATATAATAAGCAACGCGTGCATTTTAGTAATATTTATTATTTATTTTTAATTGCTTATTAATTTGATAATAATAGCAATATACGTATTTTATGATTTATGGTATTCTTTAGAACATTCCTGCAAATATAAAATGCACTATATATATTATGAAATACAATATTATTTATATATTTTAAACTTATATTTTATAGCGAATAATATATATATAGTGCTTTCTAAATGATTTTTTTTTTATCATCAGACTGTAGGGGATTTGTGACGATTTATTATGTTTAAATGACACAATTTATTAAAAATTTAATTTAAATCGCGTAATTATTTTCGTTAGGGTTGTTTCTTACATTTTTTTTTATTATAACCAAATTTTTACTTATGATTTATTATTAGTTTATATTATTTAATAGTTACAATAATACTAAATCAAAATTTTTTGTTTAATTCTTAATTTATTACTAGTAATATAATTAAAGAAATGAAATTCGAATCGATAATATTAGTTTAGCATAATTTAATATGTATATTCTTGTATAATTGTCTTAGTACTAATATATTTACATATAATTATTATTAATTGTATTAAATTTGAAATTAATCATGAAATAAAAAATAAAAAAAAGACCTGGTATTGCAAACTATGGGATTGTGAATGATTATTATTACTTTAATTTATTTTGTACACGGTTATAATATTCTAGTTATATTAAAAAGGAGAAAAATGTTAATATTCTAAAAAAAATATACGTTTATTCTATAACTTATATATTTTTCCTTTTTATGTTTCATAATATATTAAGCAAACAAATTTTATCTGTAGAATATTGCAATCCATGGATATGCAAATTAAATACTGTTTATGCATTTTTAAATAAACAAAAATTTTAAATTAATAGGAACAAAAAACTGATATAATATATTTATTTGAGCTGTAAGTCAATAATTCGATATAATAAAATTGGGCGGGGTAAAATTTTTTGCACTTAAGACAAAAATGTACAGCAAATATATCTTATTATATATTATATTTTGTATGATATCTTTGCTTAAAAAAGAAATTATTTTTAGCGTTTTTTTTTAAATATATTCAATTTTTTTGATGTGAATAAACTTATCATGGGTTGTATTATTAACATTTTTGGGGGAGATAAAAGTATACAAATAATGATGAAAGAATTAATAAAAAAAATATATTCTCTATAAATTCGCGTTTTTACTGAAAAAAAAAAATACTTAAAAAGTTGCATTCATAAATGAAAAGACATTTCACCTCACGTTGCAATCATTTGTGTATTATCACTATATATTATTTATGTTTTTTCACAAAAAAAAATTCATTTAATAGTAATACAAAAATGTATTTAAAATTATGAAGCTCACAAATGTATATATTTATATAGGAAATATTTCAAAATATAGCCTATTATATTTTATTATAAAATTTAATAATAATAATTAATACAAACATGTATAAACGCATTGTCTCACGTATAAAATAACTTAGCATATCAATAAAACTTAATTATTAACATTCACAAATAATCAAAATATATTAATAATGTAAATTATATTGTAACAATTGCTATATTTATAATACGCACTGCGTATTGTTTATTAGTTAAATATGTATAATTTCATATTTAACTCAATAATAGTAAAATAAAATTATTATTCTTTTAATATATAAATATGTGCTTGTTATTTTTAATTTATATGGAAGTGAAATAAGCAAGTGCGGCAGCAGAAAATATTAAAAATATAATAGCTCTAATTCCTAAATCATCGACAAGAAAAAAGGCCGCTGCAGATGATCCCATAAGAATCTTAGAATTACGTCTTAGCTTTTTCATGAACATACTATTATAAAAATTGGACTCTTCAGAGGTAGTATATTTATTATTGTGATGGTATTTATATTTGTCGCGGGCAGACAGTGCATAACAACTTGGCGATGCGTTTTGGGTATTACTAGTATTTGGAAACGCGGTATTGTTTTGTGAAATACCATTTGATTCATATGCATGTATTTTATTTATTTTTTTTGATTGATTGTCATTATATTGATCAGTGTTAGGATCATAATAATATTCTACTAGAAACCTCCCATTTCTTATATTTAAAAATTTGTCCAATGATTTACCATTGTTATCGTATTTATCAATTATAAATTGGAAAAGTGTAATAAAAAAAAATATATGCGTTAAGTATTTCATTTTATATTCACAATGTTGCCAATATTATGTGTGCTGTTTGTTAAAAGATTTAATCGTGCATGCGAAAGATAATAATATATAGTTTATTTATAATAAACGATTAATAAATAAAATGCTAAATAATTATATATACCAGATTCATTTAAAATGGTGCATGTGTTGTATATTATATTAAATTATTATTTTAAAACTAACAAATGTTACATATATAATGTATTACACCAAAAAAGAACAATATGTATTGTCAATCTATCAAAAATAATATATATTATTATATTTTTTATTTGTTTAATTTGGGTAATTTAAATATTTAGTAACACATTCTTTAAAAAATATATTGGGACCGTTTACGATTGCGTTTTTATTCTACTATTTACCGATTCAGAAAAAAAATAAATGTGACTTTTTATTATTATAAAAATTAATCGTTATAATTCTAAAGCTATTTAATAATATATTTTTTAAAAATGGGTTCAATATATAAATGTAACAAATCGACTAATTGAATAAAAAATTAATAAATAAGTTTAAAATAAATATATCATATAAATATTTTATTTAACATTTTCTCAAAAAAATTATATATTTTTACGTGAAATGTAATAATTACAATAAAATAAGTTTATATTATATCTAAAATGTCTCTTTTAGAAAATAGAAATATATAGATATTATCCTTGGTATTTATTATATATATACTGCCATTATTAAATATATACATAATAAAATTCGTGGACTAATTTATTTTAAAAGGGAACATCATAAAAAAAATAACACTATTATATAATTAAAAAAATATATATAATAAAAATGCTTAATGAAAAATAATGATATATTTATAATGTTGTTTTTTCCTTTTAATAAAATATGTTATTATACCCAAAATAAATTATTAGTAGTATATAATATATCTATAGTATTATATATATTATATATATATATATATAATATACATAACGAATTTAATTAAGTAAATGTTTATTTTTGAAAGCTTTACTATTAAAAACACGCATTTAAAGAATAAACTGTAAACTTTTTTAATTTTTATACTTTTTAAAGAATTATACATTAGTAATTAATTTTATCTATATAATTTAATTGTCCTCTTTTCTTTTATTAATAATACTTTACAATATTGTACTTCTGTTACCCATTTTATTATATAATAAATTTTTATATCTATAAATTATTATTATAATATTATTACTATTATTATTAAAATTTTTATTTGTACTATATTAAAAAAAAATAATAATATTTTATATTAACTTGCCGAATATACTATAACTATTTGTTACTAAAATAGTTTATAGTTTAATAACTTAGTAATAACTTTTTTTGAGAAATATATATACAATTAAGCAAAGGAATTTTATTTATAAATGGAGGAAGTAATACTTACATCGATTTATAAAATAATGTGTTTTTTAATCTTTGTACTTTTTTGTCTGTTATTTTATTATACATTTTTATTTATTGTAAAATGTATTATATTTATATTATATTTTTTATTTCATATGTTGTGTTCTATATAGTTTTATGATTTATATAAAATGAATTACCTTTTCTTCTTTTAAACTTTCCAGGAGGAGAGATATGAGCATTTACCTTCATATGAGTTTTACAACAAACTTAATGAAAATGTACCCGACGAAGATAAAGAAAAGCCTAATAAATATTGGAAGAGAATAGAGCCAATATTTGAACCGTCAGAATGGGTTCGTGAGATTGTTTATAAATTACAGAGAAATGTGACATTTTTAAATGAAAATCGTGATGGTGATAAATTATATGGAAAGCATTGTTATGATTTGAATTATTGGCTATACGAACAAGTGTATAAAAATTCAGGTTTAAATGATAATAGTTTAAGTTTTTTTATAACATTAGACATACTTTTAAATAGCTGGGAGAATATGAATGCTGATAAATTTAATGGTAATAAAGATATATGTCAACCAGATAATACATTAGTAGATATAAACTATTTAAAAGAAATTAAATATTTAGCTGATTATGTTGAAAATTTTGAGACTATTAAATCTGCGGCTATAGAAGATACTAATAAAGCTTGTAATGTATATATTGATTATTTACGATCTGCAATTCCAGCTTATTATGAATGGAATACAGTATGTACAATAGACGAGGAAAATCTATGTAATAAATACATTCGAGATTATGAAAAATACAACCCTAAAGGTGTATTATGCAATTTATCTGTCACTGGACTTGCATTTGCACAGTTATTTAATCAATGCTATAAGAGCATTGTAAATATATTCATAAATGTAAATAACGCGCCTGTACGAACAACAATAAAACTTAGAAATGGATTAGAAACTATATCTTATGGAATTACAGAAAATAAAGGAAGAACATTATCTGAAGTTGAAACTGCTATTCAAGAACCAGCTGATTTTCTTGCTTATCTAATATATATTCTTAAATCAGTATATAATACAATTAGCGAAATATATATCAATAACTATAATGATATAATATTATTAATTGTATTATTTTCTGGAATCCTAATAACCTGTTTTGGAGTATACAAAGTAAAAAAATATATTTGCATCCCTGTGAAAATAGGAGATATATTATAGGAATATTAGAAATATCATACATATACATTATATATTTGATTATTTGTGGTTATCAAATAAAAGCACTAATTATGCTTTATCATTTTATTCATTGTAAATAATTTATTTATTGTTTTATTACCTTTATAGATTTCTAAGATTGTAAAATCCACATCCAATGTACAAAATAGGAGCCAAAACACACAGGCAGAAATACCCTTATAGTATTTAACATATTAAAGGGTATTTATAAGAGTTTTTAATTTATAATTATGGTCAGAGAATAATAATCATATTTAATGTCATATCATGGTCATCAATCCTAATATTACAGATTATTATACAACTATAAAAGAGAGACAAATCGGAATGGTACGCTGGTATTGCAAAGATATGAAACGTTAAGAGACCATTTACGCTAAAAATGAACCGAATATTTATACATTTGATAAGCTTTGTGGTTCATACAATAATCAAATGTTGCCATTTTAGTGAAACTAATTAAAATGTAACCAGTTATTATCTTTATTTTAATAAGAAAAGATGATTATTAAAAGTAATTAGTTTCATAGAATTGCTCATTGATTATTTTATGCTATATTTGTAAAATCAATAAATTCATTTTAATTTGGTATTTTATTTGAGTAGTAACATTTATGCTTTATTTTTTGACTAATGTAATCTACTCACGACCAAAAGGTGTATTAAATATATTTAAACTATACATATTTGTTGCATTTCATATATGCACATATATATAATATAATATATATATATTATATGTTTTTGTTTTTGTTTTCTTTTAACACATACAATGTTAATCATATAAACTCATAAGTTTTTTTTTAATAAATTAAAAAATTAAAAAATTAAAAAATATATAAGCAAGTTTTGCTGGTAAATGAATAATAGCCAAATTCGTAATGCTATACAATTTAAAAAGTAAAAACGGAAATGTTAGTAACAAGTAAATTAATTTATTTAGGAGTTCGACACATATTTGGTGTGGAATATAAATGATAAATATATAAGTTGAAACATGTTTATTTCTATAGTTTTTTTAACAAAATCTTTATTTTTCAATTAATATAGAACTTTAATATTTAGTTAAATGCTGATTTTATTTATATCACACACATGTTTTATTTGATTAAAAGTTCATCACTATTTATATAAAATACCTATAGTACCCAAAAATTATATTTTGAATACTTTTTCATTATATTTTTATAATTTATGGTTATTCATGCAATCATATTTTTTGTAGAAATAATTATATGTGAATATTTTGAAGATTATTTGATACATTTGTTAAATCTTTAATTCCCCACGTATATGCGTTGTTTCATACAATTTGATATGAGCTTAAATTAATTTTTTATTACATTTACATGGAACTTAAGAGATTTTAAATTATATCAAATCTAATACTATTGGTTTATTATTTTTTATTATTAATTAAAGGAACGTATTATGTGCAGTTTTTTATGGTCAATTAATAGCATTTTCTTTAACTATAAATATATTGAAATTTAAATACTTGTGGGAGTTTCCAATATAATATACTTTTTTATTAGCACGTCTTTATATTCTTTCATATATTGTAAATTCTTAAGTTTATCTGTAAATTGTTTGCATAAATCTTTAATTTTCGCTTCCAAACTAAGAACAGTTTTAAATTCTTCGTCTAATATTTTTTTAGTAGCGATTTTTAAAGATCTCCATTTTTTAGCTTCGTCTATTGCTTTTGTAAATCCATTTTCTTCTTGATTTAAATCCACATTAATAGTTAGTTGTTTAATTGTATTTTCGATATGCTGTCTTGTATTATCTGTTTTATATGTATCTTTCATGTCTTTAATTAAATCCCTTAACGTTTTCATACTATTTATTGTTTCTGATATTATATGGTTAATTTCACTATTAGATGTTTTTAAAGTTTCACTGTCATATTTTTCACTGAAATTAAAACCAAATGCTTGAAAAAAAACATCTTCTAATTTATTTAATATAGATATAGGCTTTATTATTTTGAAATCATAATTATCGTTTGGAACCACATGGTTTGTACATGTATCTACTTTTCCAATTAAAATATGTGGTATAAAATTAAGAACATTTTTAAATGCTTGAATTTTATTATTATATACAGTTTCTAGATCAATCATATTTTCATAATTTACATTAAAATGACCATAAACATTTGCTAAAGATTGTATTTTATTTATGACTTCATATCTAGTATATTTATTTTTTTTAGCTTTCATTTCAATTTCAATTAATTGACTTTGTGCCCCATTGCATTTGTTTAAGTAAAATTTAAATTTTTTTGTTATATCTTCAATGTATTTTTTAATGAAATTAAGTGTATCTATAACATTCTTTAATTCTTCGTCTTTTTTTGCAATATCTATTACTTTATCTATGAATTTCACATAGTTACCTGATTTCAGAATATCTGACTTTTTAATTTGATGTAGTTTATTTTCAAATTGTGTTGTAACTATTTTATGACGAATTAAATAATTATCGTTCATGTAATGATGATGCCCCAATTTTCCATACTTATATACGTAATCAGCGTAGTTACTCATTTGGGAGATACTGTAGGAAACTGATTTGAATTTATCATTCATACAACGAATAAATTCAGTTGTTATTGGTTTTAAGCTGTTATAATCATTTTGATATGATTTATTTTCATAATTATAAACGACGTCCTGTAATTGGTCTATTTTTTGTGCTAATTTTTTCCTCTTATCTACACACTCTTCTTTTACATTTATAATTTTTTTTTTAACTTTATCATATAATTCCCATATATATTTTATATGACCATTAAAAAATGTAAATTGATATAGAAGATGATTCAACAGAATAGAATAGTGTATTGGTTTATAATAATTATATAACGACATTTTGCTGTCTCCATCATATATGATATCTATGTTATTTAGTATATTGTCATCTAACATAAATGTATTTGGACGATCAATAAAAGAAATCGTAGTATTAATTAACTGTTTATCTTTATTTTTGTCATTATTTAAATCGTTTATATGATTTGGAACAGTTTCTGACATGTGGTTATTATATGATGAATTATTTGTATTACTATCATTTTGATTTATACTTTTATTTTCGATATCATGGAACTTTTCATCTAAAATTGGTGGATTGTTTAAATTTGTTTCATTTGTTTGATGATTTTTTGAGTTTGCATTTAGACTTATATTATCGTCAAATAAAAAAGGAGTTGTTTCTAAATCATTTTTATGGGCATATGACCAGACATTTTTCCTATATATTATACCTATATAGAAATGGCGAAATAAAATTTAAAAAATATTTACATAGAAAAAAAATATATACTTTTATGGCTGAATATACTACAAATATAATTATTATTACCTGTAGAGATTAATAGAACAATAAATATTGGTTTTAAATATACACATTTCCCCATATTTTAAATGAAATAAATAAATTTGTTTGTTCACTGACAATAATCTAATTTTAATTGCGTTTTTGAATGAAATTTGATTTTCCAATTTTTATATTATGTGTTTTTTTATTCAAAAGAAACTGTTATATATACGAAATATAAATTTAAGCTTATATGTGTGTAGATTGAATATTGCATCTATATTATGTTTAGAATTGTTCTAAATTATAGTGCAAATATAAAAATCAAATACAAAAAAAAACCTAAATTATTTATATATATAAAATAGTAGTCCAAAAGCTTAACGTGATTATTTATATTTGTTGTAAATATATTGTCAAATAAAAAAATTAGTTATCTTATAATTGTAATTATCGTAATTTATAAAAAACAAAAAAAATATTATAAGGATCAAGGTAGTAGCAAATAAAAATCAAATATATTGAATTTATGAAAGAAAAAAAAATTTAATTGAAACATAGTTGCCCAATTTATAAATATAGATAAACCACGAAATTTATATGCGCATATAGTAACAAACGGAAACTATAATGCACAACCGAAAAAAATTAGTTAAATAACTTTAATACAGTCCAAATAAACTGTGTATAATTATACATAAAATAGTTATAATAACATTTAAAATAAATATATTATTTTTGAACATAATTTTTTTATATATTATTGTTTTATCTAAAAATTTTAGATGATTAATATCTTAAGGGGAAATTTTAAATAAATAAAATGTTGCTTAAAACAAATTTGTTCTGATTTATTGGATCGTGTTGGATATTTTTATTTTAGAAAATCACAATGAAATTATAATATTGAAATTTTTTTTTTAAGAAAATATGCATGTTGCTTCTAATTTTTCTTTATATATATTATTACTGAAAGTTAAGGAATTTATTAACACAATTATAACATAAATTTTTTAAAAACATGTATTATATGGAATCTTTAAATGTAATGTAGAACTTTTCTATATTATTATAATAAAAAAACTTTAAAACACTAAATATATTGAAAAATACATTTTTTGAATCTTATAATTTTTAAAATGTGAGCACTCCAATATGGCTTATAGGGGTCAAAATTTTAGGTTGAGGGTTATGTTTTATTGAATTTTTTTAATTTGATAATATTTATTTGTCTATCCGGTTTTATTAAAGCTATTATAACCAAAAAACTCTTTAAATATATGTAAGTAAAAATTAAAAAAAAAAAATTATATATATATAACTGTTATAATGAATATAATAATTATATACATCTCTTAGAATATTATACAATTTGCTCTTGTGTAAATATATAAATAGAAATATGTGTTTATTAAACAATACATATGTTAAAAAATATACAAATAATAGAAACATGCTGCAATCGAATCAATTTGATCATTTTTAAAAGATATATATTTTGTATTATAAAATTGTTTAGTTATAGAGTCTACATTGAAATATTATAAATGTTAATATATTTTTTCAATTATAATATTTATATGACACACTTATAAAATTTTCAGGATAAAATAGTATATAAAAGCTAGCAAATGGAATAACTTCTACACGACCAAATTAATCTAAATACATTATAAATGAACTTATATTATATATACAAGGTAGTAATATTATTAATTTTAAAAATATTATATTGTTAATTTAAGAAATCAGTTGGCTATTTTCCTTATGAAATACATATATTCAATAAGCAGTATTATTATATAAAAAAATATATATACACATCTAAATAATGTTTTTCCACAAATTTACGTAATAATACTTATCCTATTTAAATTGTTTCAACAGCATTTTATTTTCAAAATTATATTTTAATGCTAAATTTTATTCTTCGTTTGGTTGTCCTTAAAATCGTCTTACATATAAATAAACAGCAAATAATAATTGTAAATGATTATTATTTTAATTAATCTTTTATTAATTATAAGAACATAAAAGGTAATTATAAGTAAAGTTATTAATAATTGATTTTAATTCGTATTAATTCACAAATTAATATTATATATAATTACACATTTATATATACATACTTAAAATTACAAATATAATAATTATATACAATTTTAATTTAAAAAAAGATTTTAAATAACAAAGAAAATATATATATAGTAAAAAGATATAATATATTTATTATCATCTTTTCTTGTTTTAACTTAAAAAATTAATCGGAAAAGTTACATTTATGTTTATAAAAAAACAATACAATAAAATATAAACATTATTAAGGGACATTTTATATTTAATTTTCCTTTTTATCTTCATCATTCTTTCTTAAATTAGAAATCCATTCAATAATTTTTTTTAAAATTTCTTCATTTCCTGGCTCTATCGTTATATCATGATCCATATCATCAACATGATGTAAATTTTTTTTACTAACACTTGCTTTATTATAAAACGAAACTGTCCCATCATAAGAACAAACACTATCACCTGTTGAATGCACAAATAATAAAGGAATATCATTTGGCATATAATTAATATCACAATCCAATGTGATCGTTGCCTTTATAAGTTCAGACATACATTTAAATTTGATTCCATTATTATTTCGAAATTTATCATGTTTATATATACTACCAACATACTTGGATATACTATAACGAATTCCTGACGGAATTAGTACATTAGGTGCAACACGAGACATGAAGTTTACTATAGGTAAATAAACATTCTTAAATGAATTGTTTCCATCATTAAATATTGATTTTATTCTCATCATACCAGATAAAGATATGCAACCTTTAATATTTAATTTATCAAAATAATTATAGTATCCTTCATTTTTATCACTAGCACTATCAATAGAATTTGTCGTAGAAGATGTACTAGCACAGGGATTATCGGAATCACAATCATTAGAATTGGTAATTAAATGCGTATTATTCATATCTTCTATAGCATGATCATTAGAGTTATCCATATCATTAATAATATCTTCTATCATATTATTGTCATTTGCATCTCCAGAATTAATTTTATTTTCTTGTTCTTTCTTTAATAATTGCAATAGTCTTAAAGCAATATTTCCTCCCATCGAATGCCCAATAATATACATAGGAAGCCTTTTTTTTTTAGTTGTTACTATATCATGAGATTCATCATCCATTTTATTTTCATTTGATATTTCATCTTGAATGTGATTCATATATTGTATTACATCATCAACTAGGTCATCAAAACAATTAATATGACCTCTTATATTTTCCAATGATTGTGATTCTCCATGACCTTGCAAATCTAGCGCATATACTGAATAACCATTTTGATTAAAATTTTCAATCCAACTATCTTTATAAATATAGTAATTATTAGTGTCTACTACTAAGCCTCTATTTTTATTTGGCATTTTTAAATTTATTTTCATAAATGTTAATCGAGCATGAGATTTGAATCCATGTATTAACAATATAATTCCTATAGCATTTTTAACAATCCACCCATATGTTTTTAAAAGTAAACCATTTTTATTACGGAACCAATCTGTCTTAGGATCACCATCTAAATTACATTTTGTATTTCTTAATTCAGGATTATTCAATTCAATTTGTTCCATCTCCAATATTATGTAATATAATAATATATGTTACAACTAAAAAAATATATATTTATATATTACATTTCCTTTTAATAAGGCATTTTTAATAGTAAATGTTTGTTTTTTGCATAAAACGGGTAATATACATACATATATAATTAATATTTTACTTTTCAAATATATGTATATATATTATTAACACAAAAAATTACACTATACTAAGTCATATTATTGCTTTATATAAACTCTATATACATACTAAATTACTATCAAATAATATTAATAGAATTGCATGTATATTACAATAATGACACATCATAAATAAATTATAAGAAATGGAAAAAAATGTATAATTATAGTTCTTTATCTTATTTTGAAACTTTTTCTAGTATTTCATGCAATCAGATGAAATTGAAATTAATATAATAAGATTAATACAGATTATTATATATTGTTTGCTTTCCGTTAATCTATTTTTGTTTTATTTAATTTTCTTAATTTCGGTAGTTGAAATTGTGTCTAAGAAAAAATACATATTTAAAATATATAATTTCTATATATTATTTTTTTATTAATAAATAATGATTTATATAATGTTTTTACTTAGGGAATAATAATGAGCAAATACAATATGCATAGCATATTTATTTACAAAAGCAACGAAAAAAAACGACAACCAAAAATTGTTTTTTTATTTTTACTTCGATATAATAACAAGTATATTTAAGTTGGTATAAATAAAAAAAATTATATATATTATTATTAATATAATTTTTTAATTATAATAAGTATAAAATATAATCATTTCCTAGAAATAAGTATTACTAATAGATATAATACTTTAGAATTGTTAATGATTTATGACATTAATTATACATTACAAGAAAATCTATAAAAATGTTTACATATTTTTTTTATTTAAAGTAGTAAATATTTTACTTACCTCAAAATTATTATCTGCATTTAAAAATATATTGCTAAAAGTTATGATATAATTTTAACCGTAAACTTTATAAACATATTTAAAAAGTTAATTTTTTCATTTTATGTGTTTATAATTTAAATTATTATTACAATTGAATCAGTATATATACTATTACATTAAGTATACATTAATAAAATAAAAACGATCCAAAATAACAGGACAAAAAAAAAACTGAATCTCTATTTTTAAATATTCTCAAAATGTATATAAAATAATGTTTTTAAGGGTTACTTTTCGTAATATTCTAAATTATCAAGCCGTGAAAAATAAATGTGTTTAATACATTTTATTATTTATATTTGTCGATATATTATAAGCCCTAAAAAACATTATGTTATATTTGTTCATAAAAATGTGCGTTATATAGAATATCCAAAAAAATAAACTTCTTAAAAATATATTTGAACTATTATATAAAATACATTGAATTCGATTTGAGGAATGCTGTTAATTATGAACGAAGATAATTAGGCATAAAATAGTAAATAAAATGCTTATTAAATGTTTTTTCTCTATGCTTTGTACTCTTGGTTTGGTTTTTATTTAATTTGTTATATTTAATAACATTTGGTTGCCTATCCAAGTTTATTAAATGTATATAACCAATAGGATAATGGTGATGTGTGATACATACGAGTTATATTTAAATAATTATAAAACATTATTACTTTGCATATGAATTTGGCATCAATAACTATTTATGACTTACACAAAATGTTAAAAACTGCTGATAATATGGTGTATGATTTTCACTATATCCCCCAAATGCTTTTACTTTTTATAAATACAATATTATATATGTTTTCAACTCAAATCATGACCATTTAAAAGAAAGTAAACACTTGTTTGTAATTTATAGGTAGTTAACATATTTTTAATGGCATATTGTTTTTGCATAAAAAAGTAGCATCGTTATTCCGCACTGACGAAACGCAGATACATACATATTGTGTTTTTAATATTTTATATGAAAATATGACGTAAATGAAGATGATTTATACTATCCTTATTGTTTATGTTGGAAGAGTGATGAAATAAGATATATTGGGGATAATTATAGATATATGCATTGTTGTATTTTATATTTTTTGTTTATTATTATACAACGTTGTTTCTTCCATATATTTTGCATTTTTGTGTGAATTTCTAGGTTCTTCTCTTTTTTACTTTTTTAAATAAGCGTAGAATTATTAAAATTATAAACGGCCTTAAATTATTTTAATAATTTAATTTAATAACAAATTTAATATTTTGATAAAACGGATTTTTACGTTTTAAAAAACCAACATTAACAATTATTATAAATAAGTAACAAAACAATAATTTTTTATTATAGTATTTATATATAGGAAATATTTCGGCATTTTTTATTTTTTTTACGTAATTTTAGAAATGCCATATAATAGAAAAAATAATATGCATAACAAGAGAAACACAAATTCAAAAAAATATAAATGCTATATATATATTTGTTGTGATGTGGATACATTTTTAAAACTTGTTATATACTAATATGATTGTTGCATAGACATGTTTATATACTTTATGAAAAAATAAGGGGTCCAGCAACTTAAAAAAAAAATATATATGTATTGCGGTGTATACATTGTTTATATATAATATAAGGAATAAGAGCTTGAACTGTTTAAAAATGGTGGAAATGTTAAAATTTAACATTAAGGAATGTGCTTACAATATATATTCTGCATAATTATCAAGCACTGAATATTCCATAAAAGACTAAAAAATCAGTTATTCTGAGTATATAAACACATTTTGATATATATATTGACTAATCGAATTATTCCATTTTTAATTCGATCTGAAGCTCCAAAGGTATAAACTCGTATTTATCTACGACGTAATTATAGGATTTTACAGTTTTATCTTGGATGTATGCAAGTGATAATATTATGATAACAATGGATGTTACGTAATATACGATTCCTTTTAAATAAGATAATAATGTTACTAACGCAATCCCTATTGTTATAGGAATTATCATTTTAGAGAAAAAAGCAATAGTTGAAATCACTTTATTAAACCAATTTCCCAGCTTATATGCTTTATATAATTTTAGGGAAGCGTTTACCATGATTTTATCATAAAAATTATCTATTATTTTAAATAAAAAAGATAATACTGGAATTTTTTTTTTTTTGGGCATTGAATTTGTTTTATTTTGTTCATTATCTGAAGTACATTCACCATTTACATTTTTACAAACATTATTGAAATAATTTAATACAAAAAGTACTTTTTCCAAATTGTTAGAAGTATATAGCAGTTTAATTAATTCGGGATCGTTTGAATATTTTAGTACAATAATTAAATCGTGAAATCCATTAAAATCCTCTAATTCATCAATTAATTCTCTAATGCTGTAATCCCCTTTTAATTCATTAATTACATAATCAACATGAAGAATCCCTTCTAATTTTTGAATGAGTTTTTTGATACTAATACCATATTTGACGGCTTTAATTTTTGTTTTTATGTTGTATGAGTCCTTTATGTTTTGTGATGATTTTGAGGCTTCGGATGATGCATTGATTAATTTTTTTTTTTCATTTTCCTTCGGTATATCAGATTTATCCTGAATAATATCAACTTTTTGATTATTCAATACTTCTGATTGTCTTGATGGGTGACGAAATTCACTTAATACCCTTGTAACTTTAAGTGTGAATGGGGTAGTGAACTGGTCATTCTTGTTCCGTGAAATTCTCAAAATAGAGGACTATAATTTAAAAAAAAAATGATAAATTATTACACAAAAAAGTATTAATAAAATTGTATATATATAAATATGTTGAATTGTCTACAAAACATAGTTTTTAAGCAATTTTTCTAAGTAAAAATAATATACAAATTTTATAAATATTATATATTAAAAAATATTTTTTATAGTACTTGATTGGAAAAATATGTAATCCATATTAATAAAGTAAATATAAATATTTTGAATAACGATAGAAAATCATTTATTTTGGCTACCATATTAAAATTTATATTATATATTATACAAATAACTCAATATATATATTGGTTATATTCCACATAATGCTAATAAATGAGTTTGAATTTGTTTAAGTGTTTTTTTATTTTCTCATTATTATTTTATAAATTTTATTTTTGATATTTTGGAAGTATAGTAAAATTATATACAAATTAGGTATATTTATATCTATACATTTTTCGAATATAGAATAAATATAAAACATCTAATTAGGCATTTTTATATTATGAGCAACGGATTGAAAAGCAGACGCAATTCTTAAAATATTAAATAGATGAATAGTAGTAATTTTATAATGTTATAGAAAAATTACATAAAAAATTAAAACATTTTTAAAGTATGCTATAAATAATAAAAATTATAATATAAACAACGCATGATATATATATATATATATATATATATATATATATAAGAGAGTCTATTTGACTATAGAGGTTATATATTTAAAACTAAGCACTTTCTATGTAATTAATATTAAAATTCTTTAAAAAATGTTAAACGTATAAAAAATTACCTTTATAGAATATTTTTTTTAAATATACTCATGGTAAAATATTGAAAAAAAAAAATTTTTTTTTAATATAGGATATCTCTCTTAGCTGTAAAATATTTTAAAAAATAATAATGAATAGCACTAACCATTATATAAAGAACAGATTCCTTTAAAACAAAGTACATGAAATATTTTATATTAGTATATTTATTATGTGAATATATGTGAAATACTTAATGTTGGAATAAGACAATTATTATGTATAAATATAATATTTTTGTTTTGGAAAAGTTAAAAGGGCAAAAATAATTAGAAACATCATTACAAATGTTCAAAAGAAATATTTTTTATAGAATAGATATTATGATTCAAAAAAGAAAACACTACTAATTAAATATATGTACATAAATAAAAGGAACACAATATATATGGACTGGATTATATTCACTTAACAATTCAATTTTATCCTTTATTCGAATAAATATTATGTATATAATTCACATAAAAAATGTTTTGTTCTCTTTTAAGTTTATATATCTATGTGTATAATTTTTTTTAAAACAATGCTCCTAATATTTATAATTTGAGATAGACACTTATAGAGCTTATAAATTGATTTTTCATCTTCATTATACAAATGTATATAAACAATATATTCATTTTGGTCACAAATATAATGTATTATTACATTAAAAAAATATTAAATTATATACAAACCAATTTTTCTTAAAAGGAGAAGGGAAATATTTTATTATGGTAACTTCAAATAGAAATAATGTATGAAAACAATTTTATTTATTAATATGCGTATTCAACGTCAAATTGTTAAAAAACTAATATACGGAATATAGTTTATTTAATATTAATGATTTATACTAAACGGGTAATAATTTACAATTTTATGCTCTGCACATTTTAGTAAACGGATTTCTGGCATTTGAAACATTATCATAAATCTGCGAAAAAAAAATGGATAAATTATATAAAATAAAATCTTCGAAATTTGGGGTAGATGGATGTCATATATTATAAATTTACACATTTATACAATGACTGTATATATTGATAAATGTAAAAATTTGTATAATACAAAATAATATAAATGATGAATGTAATTATTATATTATTAAAATATTTATATTGCTTACAGAGCTGACACATGTAAGATCAACTTGTTCATCTTCTTTTTTAATGAGAAATCCGAATAAGTTAACAAACAATTTTCTTAATTCACCATTTCTAATATCGATTTCAGAATCTACTTCAGTTTTAAATAAATTTGCATTTTCTAAGATAGTGTTTTTATAAAATTTTTTATCAGCACGGTTGTAGTCGTTTATATTTGCTGATGTATAGGCAATTACTGTTGTGTTTTCTGATGTCTACAAAATTATAAAAAAAATATGTGTATTTGTATAAATAATTGTGTAATAATGAATGGAAAAATATTATTCGTATAGGGACGAAAATAAAAAAGGTTTCTTACTTCAACTTTTGTGACTAAAGCATAAAAATATTTTTGAGATGATCCAGAAAGGTTTATGTAACGTTGTTGTATCATTACTAAATTTGGAGTGTATACACGAACAACTTTTACTAAAAAAATTATAATTTTATATACATACAAATTAAAATATCACGAGATTTAACAAAGTGGTAGATTAAAAAATAGTAGCATATAGCATTGACAATAAAGCAAGAAATCCCGCGTAATGATAATCATCTATTAATTGAATGATTAATTAATTAATTAATTAATTATATTTTTATATACTTGTAATAACGTTTCCATCGGCAATTTTTACACGATTTAAATTAGATAGCGTCTTTACTATGGCATTATACTAATGACAAAAAAAAACATATAATTAATTTTATTATTATAACTTAATTTTATGGCTTGAAAATACTTTCTTGTGAATTCATACCTTATTGGAATCAGGGATTTTATTATTTAATTTTTCAATTATTGTATGACCTCCATGATTCTTAAAATATGCACTTGTACCATTATCGAAATTAGAAATTAATCTGTATTCCTCTGTACTTGTAGCATGATGTTGTAAATGTATAACAGCTTCATTCATAAGTTCTGTTGCTCTCCTAATTTCTTCAGGATCTCTACATAATAGGGGGGGTTCTGAGTCATTCCCTTGATTCACATTATTATTAACCGGAATAAGGCTACTTTATATAGATTTTTAATTTGTAAAAAATAAATGTATTTATAGATATTATTTATGTACATATTTGCATGAATGTGTATACACTATTATCATAAATGTCACATGTGTATAGTTATATATATTGTATTATTTCTTACGTAGGGGGATATGGAGAAGGAGTACTTGCAAGAATTTTGTTGTTCACATATGCAAATACGATTAAAACAAAAAAAAATAATTTTGTGTACCATTTACTCATTTTCAAATTTGATAAACAAAACACTAAAAAATATAGATAATAGTGTTTTAAATATTAAAAATCAACAAGTAGAAAATGTAAAGTATAATCAAAGCAAAAGAATTTTCTAAGAAAATTATAAAAAACTAATATTCATTTAAAAAAATAAAAATAATTGGTTAAGCGCTAATTAACAATCATTCAATTATTTAATCGATATATATATTTTTATCGGATTTATAAATATTATTTATTTTAAAAGTCCTATTACAAAGCAGCATAATAACCAAAGCTTTCATAAATAATATTAGTCAAAAAATACTGATTCTTAATTTAACTAATATTATAATATCAAAAAACATAATTTTAATTTATTATATTATGAGCATACGATTTTTTAATTTTTATAATTCATTAAACTAAATTTATAAAATATTCCATTATGTATAAAGTTATATATTATAATATATCTCATATTTATATACGCATCGAAGACAACATATATTGATGTTACCTAATATCAAATTTATAATATAAAACATCAACGTAAACCAAATTATATAATAGTAATATATAGTTTTATATAATTATAGATACACATATTAATTGATAAGTTATTATGGTAGAGATATACATTATATTAATAATTATATCAAAATAATAGTTTTGTTATTCCTTCCATTTATTTTTCATATTTTTTTAAATAATACATTATTTTGAGTAAAAAAGTGCCTTTTTATTTTTAAACATTACAAAAAAAATATATAAGATGGGTATTACATTATGCACATGTATGTTGTAACTATTTCTTTATTATTATCATAACAATATATATAGCCGATAATAAAATAACATCATAAATTTGATATTATGGGAAATTACACTCCTTGTGATATATATTATTAATTTTAATAAAAATTTACTAAATAATAATTTTATAATATTATACTAAAATGACATAATTATGTATCGTTAAAGTATTGATGTCTAGATTTTTTTGTAAATTGATGTGAATTGTAAAATATATTTTTTATATAGAAAAATAAAAGTATATATATGCAAACATAGAAAATATGTTTATTTTTTAATACTAATATGCTTGATGTAGATGTCCAAGTTTTATGGGATTCTATATTTTTGGCCTGAGCTCAGTTCTATAGAATCTATGTTTTGGATTAGGGTTATATTTTTATTAATTTTTATATATTTTTTCTTAGTGTGAGTTATTTCTTGAAATTTATAATTTTTTTAAGGATAAAATTGTAAGAATTAACAAATTTAATTCTAACATTAATTTATACCATAATATTGTCGTAATCGAAAATGTAGTAATAATAATGAGCAAATTGGTGCTTTGGGTCGATATTTATTTATGGAATTAAAAAAAGTAGTCGCAATCAGTATTATGGCTATTTTACAATGTGACTAAGTAATAATTTATATAAAATACAAAATAACGGTAAATTTACTCTAGAGGAATTATATGAAAAGCATTTAGATAAATATATAGGATATTTTAATTATTGGAAAATTGTAAATAATGGTTTGAAAGATGATAATCATAGGAACATGTGTAAATTTTATATGTTATTTAATCATATATGTAATACAATTCCATATTATAAAAAGAATGACAAACACGATTATAAACCCTATTCGTGGAAAGAAATATCACTATTAAATATATACAAATTTATGCAAGATGACCCTGTGTCATTTATTAACTTATTTTTTTTGTTATTTTTTTTTTTTATAAAAGAAAACTAAATTATCTAGAGTGATAAATTTAATTAACTTATATTTGAAGTCGAATTTAAAAAATGTATAAATTTAAATAATACTAAATAGTAAATTTGTATATTAATATAAAGAAGTATTGTATATATATGATACATATCACGAGTTTGTTTGTATTTTATAATAAAACATAAAATAATTTTTTTATTATACTGAATTATAACATTTATTTGTCTTTAATTATTATTTATAAAAGTCAAAATATTGTATTTTTTAAATACAAAAGTGTCTTAACATTTGTTATACAAATATGATGAAAATAAAAGTTAATAGTATTAAGTGCATTTCATTTTTCGACTTGAGATAAAAATATATTGGTTCTATATGTATTATTTTTGTGATTTAATATTTTAATTGATTATTTTTTGAATTACATTTAAAAATATGGATATTTTATATTATTTTAATAGAAATAATATATTTGATGTTGTATATTTTGAGATATATTTATAAATAAAATTATTGCATACTAATATATAAAAAAATATAATTTTCCACAAAAACGGTAAATAAAGTGGAGAATATTATTTAGCATTTAAAATTGGAGAAATATAGCAATAAAATATAAAAATTATAAACTATTTAAATGCAAACAACTTTTGTTAATTGTTTTGCATATGCTTGCATAATGCAATATATATAATATTTTATTACCATAATTAAAATACATTAATTTCCTTGTAGACAAACAATATAAAAATATAAGTTTATGTAGTATCAAACATATTATTAAGTGATCTTTTAAATTATACTAAAGACTTATTTATATAATAATATGCAACAAATATATTTTAAGTTGAATGTGTTACGTAAACTTATTTGTTTATAATTAAATAATGTATTCGACACGAAAATGTGTTTTTATTTGAAAAAAACATAAATATAAAATTGTTCGTAATTGTATATTTATATGATGATATATACATATAAAATAGTGCATTAATTTATTTATATTTTAAATATTAAAAATAATTTTGTTATATTAAATATAATGGTCCAAATAAACAAAAAATATTCTCGAATAAATATATACACTTTTATGCATTTAAAGTAAATTATATTATATATTTATTGTTATTATTTATATTCAAGTAAAAATAAAATATTAAATTTTGTTAACTTATAATTGCATGATCATAAATTTGTGAATGATTTAAAATAGAAGCAATATATAATTTCACAAATATCAAATAATTTGCTTATATAAATTAAAATTAAACAAATTGTATAAGAACATATTGCTAATAAATGTAATATTAAATAATAGCATTATTGCTTTACAATAATAATAGATAAACAGAAAACTGGAAACGAATAAAACATATATATATTATTTAAAGCGTAATATAGGCAACGCTTTTTATTAATAAGAACATGAATAAAAAAATATATAATTTAGTTACCGTTGTTTCCTTTATCCTTCTGATTGTAACAATACAATCTTTTACAAATAATGTAAGGCGAAAAACTCAACAAATAAAAAAATATAGAGAATAGTTCATATACATATATATGATAAACATTGATTTATGTTTATTTCATCTTATATAAAAAATATAGTTGTTTGCGTACTATTATGTGTACATGAATATATACATTTATTAATACGTTAATTGATATTCAGGAGGATTTAAATAAATATGTCAAGAAAAATAAGAACGTACATGATGAATATGAACTAAACAGTATATATATAAATAATAATGAAAAATTTAGACATAGAAGTCTTTCAGAATATAGTTTAGAAGATGATTACACTTTCGGTTCCGATACAATTAAAGAACTTTCAAATAACAAAAAGTCTAATTGTTTTAATTGTTTTAATATATTTAAAAGAAATAAAAAAAATAAAAAATCTTCAAATACCAATGGATTTCCTTCTAAGGTAACATTACTAGTTGGAAATGTTCCGCATAGCTTTCCTGTACAAAGTCCAGAACATTATCAGTTTTTATTAAATTTAAAAAACAGATTAGATAATCACCCTTCAAATTTAAAACTAAATGAATAATGTTCATATAATAATTACATTCAAATTGTATTGAACTAAAAAACGAAGTAATTCTTTCTAATTATCACTTAAACTACAATATTTGATATGTGATACCTCTAGACGAATGGATTATGCTAGAATTTTATACATTACGAGCTCGTATTTTAAGCTTATAATTTTATGTAATTATTAAAATAAATATATGTTTTGATTATATATTTGAATAAAACGATAACATATATATTTATATGGATTTTTTCGCTACTTATACTTATTTATAGTATAAAATTTGTGAAAGAATGCTCCGAAAATAATTAATAATTGGAATACGATTTATCCGTTTGCTATAATCATAGTATTTATTATTTGTATGCATATAATTTTATATTATATACATATGTTTATATGTTATATAATGAAAGTCAAATTTGACGAAGTTTCATCTTTTGAAGTTTATTAATATAATAATACTCTATAAACAATTTCATAGATACATTATATTTATTTAATTGATTCAATAGTATTGTGATAATATATATGTGTGAAAGAATATTTGAGTCCATTATACATTTGTTTTTTATTCATAGTTTTCTTTCATCATTTTTTTTGTAAAATTAGAACAAAATGTTAATATATATAACATTTATAAATCCGATTAAATGAAATTAAATATTCTTTATACATATATTATTTGTTCTCTCTAATTTACTCTTAGTGTTTGAAAAATGTAATTCAAAATGATTGTCTCTAAAAGTTAATACAATCGAAAGAAAGAGGATAAAATGCGTCGAAAAAATATGAATAAAAGAAAAATATATGAAATAGAAACGCCAAAATATAAAAAAAATATGTCAATAAATAATGGTGCATTGTGTTTAATTGTAAATTTAAACAAAAATATCGTTATAAAAGTATTATAGAAAATAAAAATAAAACTAATATTAATTTAGTGTTCCAAATTATAGAGATTCAATACATGGAAAAATAATTATTATAGAAAGAAGAAATAATTGGGTGCTAATAAAAAGCTATATTTATAATAAGTAAATTCTACGAGATAAAACTAAACAGAATAAAAAAGGTATCATCAAATGGATATATTAACTTTAAACCTTTATCGGGCCTAATTTTGGTATATGAATTTCATCATAACAAAATATAATATGCAAATTGTAAATGGTGAAATAAATACATAATATAATCACTGTTTTTTGAACTAAAAAAACAGCATCCCTATTTTTGTTTGACGTTTTAAATAATGAAATGATTTTTTCATATATGTTTCTTTTAAAAAATAAATTGTCTAAATTATATATAATATGTTTTAATTGTTCCAAAAGTGGTTATTCGTTATTTATATGTTTGTTTTTCACTATTTATTATTATTTTTTATGTAATATTTATTTCATGGTTAATAATTGTTTAAATAAGCAATATTTATTTGAGTACTTTGCATGTATGGGAAATTTACTCTTATATTTTTTTTATAATTTCTAATATTTATAATAATATAGAATGGATATTCTATATGATATTACCCAATAACATGATTTATTTTTTTTTTATTTTTTATTTTTTTGTCTAATATCGTTGGGAATAAATTATTTTTACTAACAATAACATTTAAGGATTGAATTATAGCTAAATAATAAAATTGTTTTATTTATAACTAAAAACAAATTAGTTTAACGATTAATAATTTAAGTTATAGCAATGTTAGAGTCGTTCTTAAAAATAATTAAAATCAAAAACTAATAAATATTTTTACAAGCAACAAAAGCAATGACATGAAACATATAGGTTCGATTTACATCGCATCAAATATAAATACAGTTTATTCAATTTTTATAATTATATGAACAAAATTATTATTTCTTAAAAAATACAATTCACACACACACGCATACACACAATGTTGTTTATAAAAAGGTTAAATCTTTCAATCATGTTCTCGTAACATTTTATCACCTTACAAAAATGGAATATATATAAATAAACGTACTGGAATATTGTGAACATACAATAAAAGAAATACTATGCATTAAAATATATTTAAAAATCACACTTCTTTTCTTTATCACAAAAAAATTAATCCATGAGATATGCATCCATTTTTATGTTTTGTTTTTTCTACAAAATTGTCTGTATATGTAATAGAAATATATGAATATGATTCATATATATACTTCAGTTTGAAGCTGTAATGGGGGATATATTTTTTAATATTTTAAATAAATATTATGCCTTTTTATACTTATTATCTATTCTTTTTTTTATGAATTGGCTAATATAAGAATCCGGACGTGAAATACTTTCCAGAACGCAATCTCTAATTAAGAATAACGTACTTAAAAAAATTATTGTGGACATGCCAAGGGTGTAAGCTTTATGCATTTTCGATAAACGTTTGACCTCTTCATTTCTCTTTTCTTCTTCTTTAACTAAATTTGTATAATCTTTATTAGATTTATAATTTATATAAAATTCTTCATTATATTTTATAGGGATATCAATTAAGAAATAATATTAAGGTTAAAAAAAATATATAATACATGTATTTATAGACATAGAAAGACATTAAAAACAATTTAAATACTCTTATATAATAAAACAAGAATAATGCGGAAACGGTGAAGTAATATTATGATAAACATTTACATCGTATACAATCTTTTATATTTACACAATTTTGGACAATTTTTATATAGGCATAAATAGACACATTTATATAAATATTTAATATTAAAATTACCTATATTATCATCTTCGTCCTCATCCTCACCAGCTCTTTGTACGTGTTTATTGTCTTTATTGTTTTTTTTATGTTTCTTTTTAATCATCTTTAATTCATATACCCCATTTTTTCCATTGTCCTTACTTCCCTGAACAGTAGCACAATAAACTATTATTAAACATATGAAAACAAACAAGCTGTATAATTTTGTATTCATTTTAAATATTTTAATGGTTAAAAAGGCTAATTAAAGAATTTTAAATATTAAATATATTTTGAAACTTAAAACCACGGTAATATTCTTTTAAAAATTTTATTTATTAACATATATATATGATAAATGGATACAAGCCTATGGTAAAATAACAAAAATAAAACTGATAATATTTACATAGAAAATGTTTTATTACAATTTTATTATAAAAAATATTTTTTATTTTTGAATTATAAAAATTAAATAACTATTTAATGACAAATATGCAAATTATTAATACATTGTTAATTAATTAATTTGTATATTTTGGCTAGTGGTCAAATAAGAAAAATGCTGTAAAACCATTATAATATTAGATATATGTTGTCCATAATAATTTATTATATACGTAATTTCATGGTGAAGGAGTAAATATTTTAGATAATCAATGCATGCAAAATTTGCATGCACATAAGTCCTCTTACATAAAAGTGTTACTATTGTATGTATATTAACCATTTAACCTATATAATATTTCCATTATATACACACTTATTATTTATTATTATTGTTGTTGTTTGATGCTTTTATTTTGGTTTTATAATAGATAAAACAATTTGAATTTATTTACAAATTACTGGTTCAAATTTAGTGGCTTAGATTCGTGGTTTTGTTTTGATTTATTTTTTTATTGATGATAATATTCATTGGGTTATGCAAGTTCATTAAACATAAATAAGAAATATATCATTAAAATAAAAAGATATATTTATCATAACAATGATTTTTAACCTCTATATGGGATCTAAGATGTGACCCACAAAAGGGGAATAGACATTAATATGAAAGATGTCGCATAAATTATAATGCATTTTTTGCAATGTTAACACTTATTAAATATGATTAAAGTTAATATTGATGCTTGATTTTTTAATATTAAATATTGGTTATCCATATATAAGAACCTTACGCTATATTACAATTGCTTATTTATTTTAAACATCTGGTCATTATATTTGTGATTATATTGAATTATATATATCAGAATATACAATATGTTTACTTTATTTGATGACCGTTTTGTTTAACAAAACATTTTATTTGTATATAATATTTTTTTTTATATTATAATTTCTCAAATTAATCTGTAATAGTAATATTATATACAAGGTTATAAAATTATAAGATTCAGCGTTGACAATGTGTCTACACAAAATAAATATGAAATAATAAGCATGTTTTATAATATTAATTAAATTTGATGTTTATATATTATAATATATAATTTATAAAGTAAGAATACATAAATTATACATCATGGTTGGGTAAAAGAGCATTGTCTATAACGAAAAATCATATATTTTAAACAATTTTGATGATACAAAGATATTTACGCCATTAAAATACATAATTATATATAAATTATATTAATAGAAAAATGTATTGTAGATATATGCATAAGAAATGTTTAAATTTTAATTATAATTACTATTTATTTTTGTATCTTCTCTCTTTATAATTTTATTATAATTAGTTAATATTAATATCAATAGTTTTATATAGTTTTATTTATTTGCCACAAATGCATAATATTAGACTAATCATCATTAATTCAAGTTCTTAGTTTTGAGGTATATATAAATTATTAAATGTATAACTTATAGAAAATGTGTTATATTTAAAATGAATATATATGTCAATATGTTCATAAAATGTTTTTTTCTTAATGATTTTTCTAACATTTCAAAAAATGAAGTATATAAATTTGGTATTATGTATTTTACTATTATATATATAAGACTATTGTTTCAATGATTAAGCATTGAAATATCATTTGATTTGGATAATGCAATATAATTATATATTAGTGTAAAACCAATAGAAATTGTATACAATTAATTTATTTGAAAAAATATTCTTGTTATTATGGATATATAAATTCACTAATTTATATTTTAAATTTGTTATTTTTACAATAAAGTATATAAATTCCTTTAAAATACTATATTTAAAAACAATGATAAAATGAAACTTCAATATTGATTTAAAGTATTTTTGTTGAGTATAGTAATTATATTCCTGTACTATAAAATGGTATAACAATAATGATAATGATAATGATAATGATGATAATAATAGGTTAATGCGTTTTAAAGACAAGTAAATATATTATGCTTATTTGATTCAGTTATATGGATACACATTCATTATATATATCATTAACGTTGTGGTAAACTAAATATATTGGAGAAAATAAAAACTGAATCATCATAATTTTTAGTTAAGTATCCTTTTATGTGATAATATTAGTATTAGCTTTACCAAGAAAGATAATATTAATAATTCTATAGGTTCCCTTAAAAATATTGCTTTTTATATGTAGAACTAAATAATGTTTATTATAAAATATGCAATATATAATATATATTAAGCTATATTTTTATTTAGAGGATCAATTGAATAAACAAAGTTATTACATAGTCTAAAATGTGTTTTTATCAATATAGATAAATTAAAATATAAATACATGCTATATATCATATATTTCGAAAAAGAAACAATACAAATTTATTTTTAAATATGATAATTTATATAAACAAATTGTTTTATGTTAATTATATATAAATACAATATGTCCCATGGAACAATAACCTATATAACACATTAATAATATGCAAATAATGAAATTTAAACACATTTTTTCAATTAAGTAGCAATATGCTTTTAATTATTTACATATTTATGGTAATATAATCTTGCAAATAAAGTTACTAAAAAAACGAAAAAATTAATATGCATTGTCTATATCAAGAATATGATCATCAGGAGATATCTTTTATTTAAACTGTTACGAGGTTATAAAATTCTATGTATATATTTCAAATTTTATTAAAAATAAATAGTTTATATATATATTTAATTTGTAAATATGATAAAACATATTTAAACAGCCACATTTTAAGGAAATATAGCTAAATCCTCATAAAAGTAAATACAACCCCCCTTTATTAATACTATTGTATTATTATGATATATCGATTTAAATATTAAGAACATGAATATTTAACGATATATAATAGCGGTGTATGTAATTTAAGTAATTTAAATATATGTTTTGATTCAGCATATATATTTTATATAGAAAAAAATATAACTCATTTAAAGAGCAAAAATGAAGTTTAATTATAATGTCTATGTATGTGGTATATACATTTTTAATAAAATCCACTTTACCTTACATTTTTGGATGATGAATTAATTGCGTGCAAATTATCATTAATTTTTATTTTAATACAATTTTCGTTAATAAATATTTTTTTATTATTTATGTATAAGGTAAATAAAAAGAAAATTATTAAATATACCATTCTTAAAATATGTCTATCACTATATAATTATGATTATAATGAACATGTAACAAATTGTATATGTTCCTTCATTTTATGTTAGTATTTATCATTTGGATGGAAAAAACAGTCGAATAAAAAAAATCATAAAAAGATTACAAACATGATATATAGAAATAAAATTGCAAAGACAGTTATAAATCCAGTTGATGAGAAAGACCAATGGAAATAATTATAAATTCGGGTTATAGGAAAAAAAATAAGGAAGAATTCATAAATTATGTTTATGAAGGAAAAACTTTATTATTAAATATATATAAACTTGTTCAAGCTGGCTCTACGTCATTTATTAATTTATTTTTTTCGTTTATAAAAGAAAATGTGACTCATTAGAATGATAAATTTAATTGGCTTATATTTGGAGGTTCAGAGGTTATATCTTTGAATTTAAAAATTATATAAATTTAAGCAGTTGTAAATCAAGCACATTCGTTTATTCGTATAAATAATTAATGTTATTATATATAGATAATGTTGAAGTTTTATTTTTCCGTTTTGTATATAAAAATATAAGAATGAATATAATGAATTTTCTATATGATAAAATTCCCTATCATAACTGATTTATTATATTTTACTTCATTAATTGGTGTTATAAAAATAAAGACATATAGTGATTAACTATTAAAGTGTGGTAATATATTCTCAGCGAGTATGATGAAAATAAAAGTTGCTAGATTAAATGAATTATATTTAAAAGTTTGGAAATAATGATAAATAGGTAATTTATATAATATTTTTTATTGAGTGTAATTTAATGTTATAATATGATGTTTCATTTGACCATGGTTGCTAATATGAATATTCTATATAATTTGAATATAAATGGTATATTTCAAATTATATGTTCAATATATATAATATGATAAATAAAATTGCAGGGTATATATCTTTAAATCATGTGATATTTTACTCATCTAAACAAAACAACATATATGGTTTTCTTAATATTTAAAATAGAGAGAGATAATCGTAAAACTATAATAAAATGAAAAACATTCTTAAATACAAATATTGATACTAATGGTGTATTCATAATATTTTTTAATATAATAATTTACAATATATATGTAATCATTTTTTTTATTAATATTGACATATTAATTCTTTTTGGTGTATACGATAATAGAAAAAAGTGTTTTTATAAAGTATTAAAACCTGTTATTAAATAAATTTAAATTATCTTAAAAATATATTTATATAGCAAAATTGAAAAACAATATTTGAATTTAATTTATTATATATTTTTTATAGTTGAATATTTTATTTTTTAGAAAAATATTATTATTTATTCAAAGCGGAACACAAACAATATAATATTATATCCATTAGTATTTTTAAGGAATATAAAAAGTTTATGACAACGGTTATATAAATAAATTCTATAGATAATACATAAAATAAATAGATAAAAATATTTTTATAGTTCATTATATATACATGAATTTTTAAATTAATATTATAGTTATATATATATTCATTTATTCAAAAATTTTAGAATAGCAAAAAGCTGTAAAGATAGTTATTTTTTGAATAAATATCAAGTTATCATTATCATATTTATCTCTTCTATATAATGGCATTTATTTAATAAATAAACAAGCTAAAAATGAAGGAATTCAATATTTTAAAAAAAATTGTATTTTTTTCGATTTGTATATGTTGTTTTGATCATACAAAAAATGTAAGTTGCTACAACATTTTTTTGGTTATTGACAATATGCCTTTATTTTATATGAGCAATATATTATTGTTTCATGTATTGAATAAAATATTTGTGCTAAGTTTAAGAGAAAATTACAATTTATGCTATGTAAATATATAAATATATTTTAATAAATACCTTTATTTCTTTATAGGGTTTATATGATGCAAATGCAGATAGAGTTCGATATTTTCAAAAAAAATCAATAAATTTTAAAAATAACAGATTATTAGAATGTGCAAGCAGTAATGAATTTATTTCAAATATTGAATATTATAATGGTGAAAACTATTTTGATGATGAAGAAATAGAATATTATCTAACAAATAATGGTTCAAATAAAAGGAATCACCAATATAATAATGTATCACATGATTTAAAAGGTATAAATGGGGAAATGACTATTTTAATTGATGAGAGTATGGATTCATTGGCATGTATACCAAAACAAAAATATAGTATAAGGAGTGATGAACTAACATTGCAAAAAATACCTAATAATAGCGTAAACAAAAAAAAATCAAAATCTGCACTATCGAAAAATAAAAATCATACATCATTGAAGACTAGTAATAATTTCTTGAGCATTGATGATAATCATTTTGAAAGGGAATATAATAGAATTACATCAAAGGTTCGTTATCGGAAACTAGAAGATGATAATATATATACAAAAATATTAAAACGCGTATTTAAGTACTTAGGATTAAACCCATATTCTATTTTATGATTTTAACACCACGGAGGATCGTAATTACGTTTCTATTTGTGAGTTCATGGAATTTGAGTTTCAAATTAAGATAACTTATAAGTTTACAAAATTTGAGAATAAAACTAAATCAAGACAATTTCTCTTTGCTATTACTTTTTATTATATACGTTTAAATAATTAAAAATAATATTATGTATAATTTAATAGTAATACTACCAAGCGTTATAAAAATAAAATATTTTAATATTTTATGAAATATAAAAATTTTATTGGGTTGTTTTCTTTGTTATTGTTATTATTATTATTATTATTATTATTATTATATATTTTTTAATTGCTTAGATATCAACTTATTCTATAATGAATCTTCATTTGTTACGAAAATATTTTCCACTTAATAAATATCCAATTATATATTAATTCAAATTTTAATTTGTTTGTTTGTTTGTTTGGTTGTTTATTTGTTTGTTTGGTTGTTTATTTGTTTGTTTGGTTGTTTATTTGTTTGTTTGGTTGTTTATTTGTTTGTTTGGTTGTTTATTTGTTTGTTTGGTTGTTTATTTGTTTGTTTGGTTGTTTATTTGTTTGTTTGGTTGTTTATTTGTTTGTTTGGTTGTTTATTTGTTTGTTTGGTTGTTTATTTGTTTGTTTGGTTGTTTATTTGTTTGTTTGGTTGTTTATTTGTTTATTTATTTTTTTAATTATATTTAATTACACTTTGTAATGTTTTTAAAACAATTTCAATTTAAATATATTTATTAATAAGATTATAAACAATATACAGCGCCTGTATATATATAGGTTAAGCCTTTTGATTTTGTTTTTAGGGTCGGTATACTTCGTAGTCTACATAAAATTGCTAAGTATATCAAATACCCAAATATATAAAAAATTGTTATCCCGCCAATTTATTAACCTCTAAACGAAGTCTAAATCGGGAACGCATAATGGAAATGAATAGTAATATGAACGGAATGTAATAAAAACATGTTTTTCAAAGATTGTAATATACACATTTGATGTGCTAAGATAACATAAATATTAAATATTGTTAATATATGTCATTATTTGATATTTTCATGTTAATATCCCGCTAACTACATATAACTCAGAATATTTTATATTATAAATGTCTATTTATTTAAAAAGGATGATTATTATATTTGGATCATATTAGATTATATATACAACAATATACATTTATTTAGATTATTTGATTAACACGATTATTTTTTTAATATAACTTATGTGTGATATATCACAACTTATCGATTTCTTTTTATGAATAACGTGATTACCTTTCATTTCCTATTTCGTACTTTACAAAAAAAATATATATCCAAATATTGATATGTACACAAAATTTCGTGCATACACAATTATATATCGAGTTATTGAATTTTTCAGCGTGCTTTATATTTCTACATGTAATATTAATTAAATACATGAACGCAAATTACGCAACCTCAGCCATGTGTACATATAATACGAATTGCATACAAATTGGTGATTAAATATGTATTCTCAACAAAATAAAGTATCCCTTTTACATGCCGACTTCTTAAATAAACACTTATACATGAAATTTTATTGAAACTTGCATAATATTTTATATTTTTTTATTATTTTTGAAGATATATATTTATTATATATTAAATAATTCTCTGAATTTATGTAAGTATTTTTACTTATATTATCACTTATATATCATTATCTATATTTATATAAGGATTTTTATGTATATTAAAATTGGCATTTATATGGACATTCGAATTTATATAGGAATTTTTATTTATATTTGTGGTTTTACTAAATTTGCAATTTTATTTACAAAGGTTAAGCACATTTACATTTTTTTTCACGTATGCTTCCTTTATCAAGGGAATTATCGTCGGTATTCCCTTTAACGGCATATTCTCATTAATACTTGAATTTTCATTATTCTTCGTATGTTTCAAATGTATTTATTTGATGTAAGAGAAAATTATTTATGATAATTTCTTCCTTAAAGCTTGTTTTTTTTTTTATAAATATACTAATGTGTTGAATTTTGTGAATTGTTATACATTTTATATTTATATTTCACAAAAATTAATAATGGGAAATAATATGGATTATCAATTTTAACTTGTGTAAACTTATGATTTATTACATTATGTTTATCGAAGTATAATATTGGAACAATATTTTTCTTCCTATATAATTTTGCTTAAATAGAAAGACAGTTTTATTGTAAAATATATGGAATCTCTTCCTTTTACGGTTATTTTTAATTACGCAAGTGTAATTTCTTATTTTTTTTATATAATCTTTTACTTATTACTTTCCCTATGCAATTTATTACAATACGATAGGATGTTTTAAAATTATCTTGAAACAATGAATTTCTTTCGATAATAAACTTTCAAAAATAGGATGATTAATCATAATGTTAATTGTAATGACAATAATATTATTTTTTATAATCATTAAATAAGTTTTTATGATATTCTACTTTATCAAATATCTCATTATAAAAGTGTTTCTTCGTCAAATAACAAGTATTTTTAATTTATTTTTAAAACATTATGACATATTGCGCTTGACTTAAATGTGTGTACTTACATTTTTTCTTTTACCAAAGAATGAGAAAAACTGAATTATTTTCTTTTTCGTTTTTTTATTATTCCTAATTATTTTCATTGTGAAATATTTATATCTTCCAAAATGAAATTATTGCATATTTGATTATGTGTTAATTTGCTTGAAACTCAAAATATAGGTCCAAACATAGATTTCCCATACTAGTTACATATATATGAAATAATGCATAACATGACTATATTTTTACATACCAATTTTTAATATTACTTTTGGGATGACTCCCGTTTTTATGTTTGTATTGTTTAAAATGTGTAATTCGTTTTTACATATCCAATAAATGGTATATGTATTTTTTTATGAATGGGTATGTGTTGACAAAAGTGATACACAAATATATACAAATTTATAATATAAACATATTTACAATATATACATATATTAAAAAATATATTATACATAAACACATCGACTATTTTTATCTTCCATTATATATTCATAAATTAGGAAGTGATACAAATAATTGTTATTTATTTATAAAAAAAATAAGGAGATATTATTCGATATATATGGGAATGAAAACCTCCTAATGCATAAAAAACGATTATATTCACTGAATCACATTGAGAAGTAGAATACAAAAAGGAAAATACAAATCAAAAGTTCAATTTTGTATAACAAAAAAAACATATATGATTTTTCTACATGCTTATTAATTGGTTTTATATAAAATACAATGTAAATATTTTTAATTTGTAAACTTCAGATTATATTTTCTTTAATTGATGAACATAAAAAAGAAAGAATTTAATTTGGTATAACAAAATTAGTAGTATGTAAATGAATATATATCAAACAAAGTCAAATAAAAAATACATATATAAATTAAAAGTACTTGTATATGAGATTTTAATATAATTTTGTTAATTTTTACTTATTTTATTACCTAAACACTACACAAAAAATATGTATAAGCATCAATTATAAAATTAATCCTTTATTATGATTTTAATTCTTTTCAAATTTTAAAATCTGTATAAATTCATATTTTTATTTACTATAAATATGTAATGAAATAAATAAAAAGTATTTTTGAATAATATATAAAATATTGCCACATACAGCTAGCAAGAGAATCAAAATAATATATGTTATGTAATATGCATATTAAGACATAACAGAATGTACATATAAAAAAAAAACAAAAGTGCTTGGATTTGTATTTTATAAAGAACATTTAACTTATTTAAAGGTTTATATATTTTTTATTTATTTCTTAAAAGTGCCCTAAATTATGTAGTATATTAAATAAACAATAATATGTTACAACATATATAAAATATTCATGCATATGCTTACACATTATTTCAAGTTACAAAGTAAAAATATTTTTGTATAAAATTGTATACGGATTAGTATTGTGACATCATTTCTTATTATAAAGAAATAATAAAATTTCAATAATTTAGTATATTAAGCATACATTATATACCATTAATACTGTCACATTCTTTTAAAAACACACAAAAGGTTTCTATTATAAATAACTTCATATTATTGATGTTTTAAACTTTGATAATTACAAAAAAAATTATGAAATAAATATTACATAGATAATCCTAATATATTTAATACTGAAATAGTATTTTACAAAAAAACAAAACCTTTAAAAAATTATTTTGTTCTTGGATACATAAAAGTTTTCAATATATATAGAATTTATATGGATGTACATTTTTTTCGTAGAGTAATTTTATTACATAAAGACCGTAAACATGTGAAATCAATAGGTCATCCTTTTTTGCTTAACTGAGAAATGTTAACGATATTATGAAAAGGTTCATTTAAATGTGATTAAATATTCGCAATATATAAAAGGTTTTGCTAAGAAAACTGACATATTTATATTTTTTAATTTGGGGCGTGCATTTAAGCTTTTTTTTATGGAGGTAGATATTTTTTCATTAAGTATGCGTACTTTTACAAAAGTTTTGTAAATTCACCAGAAAGGCTAAAACAAATTTTCTTTGTATTACACTTTGTCATATATTACATATGTCATTATATATGATCAATATAATAAACTTTAGTATTGTTTTCTTTTTATATTATATAATTTTAAATATAATTATAATGACATTAATTTTATTTGATATTCCACCTTTCGTTTAATATACTGCATATTTTTACCAATTAACAAATACCTTTCATATATATGTAAGCATTTATATGTATCATTGCCTATATATATACATGATCGTGTTATTCTCATTGGAACTTAAAGATATTAAAATAAATTTAACTTTGAAATGCAATAAATTACATTGCATACAAAATTTTTAATTAAAAAAACATTAACGTGAACACACAACGTAACATGCTTATACATATGCTATTTTTAATAAGGCTTGTTTTATATGTATATATTATAGGCATTTACCTAATGATAATAAAAAATTATTATAATTATACGAATTATTTTTTTTTTTATATATACTTTTAATTTCTTTCCCACATTTGGAATTTATTTTTTCATTGACCATACTTAAGATATTTTGTATCATTTTATTACTATAAGGCAATTGTAAAATGTCAAAACACAATTTATGCAACTCAGTGAAGACATTGTTTAAAATATATTTTTTATTTGATTATTAATGCACAAAAAACCGTTGCACAATCGAGCAATCAACTTAAAGGTTTATTCCTTTTTTCAGAGAGTGGGTTATATTTTTATTTAATTTTTTATAATTTGATCACATTTATTTGTCTTTGAATACTAATTAAATATATGTACAATCACATATTTTTAATCAAGAGATGGGATTCAAAAGTCCAAATATGCAACAAAAAAGGGGGCACAATAATTAATATGAAGGGGGCTGTATAACATTTTTCATGAGTTATATATAATTGAGTGCTAATATTGATTTAATATGGTTAAAGTAAAATAACTAAATTTCATAAATTAATATAGATATTGAATATATATATATATGAAATTGCATTATACAATATCATAATTGTCTATTATATAAAACTTGTTAATCAGGGATTATATTGGATTATGGATATAAAAATATAAAATATGTTTCTTTATTTGATGAAAAATTTATTTAGTAAAGCTTATAATTTGTGTTAAAATTATTTTAATCTAAATCATATTATTCCTACTGAACTATAATAATAGCATTATATATGAGGTTGTATACTAATTATAAGATGATTCACTTGGAACTATAATGAATTATAAATCATTTAAATGTAAATATCAACGATGGTTAATGTGTTCATTATATGTTTGTATTTATTCATATAAAAAAATATATGTATCTATATTTTATTTTTTAATTGATGTTTATTAATTTGTTCATATGTAAACAACAATAGGAAAATATAAGCTTATAAAATATTAGAACGGTGCCATTGCATATATCAATGTATTATAAATTATATTAAAAGCCTATTTGCGTAACAAATTTCCAAAAAATATATTTTAGTGAAAATTATTATATACATTTATATTGTTTATAATTAAAAATGTTGTATTTTTAGAGAAAATTAATATTTGTTTGAAAAAAAAAATATATAATATTTATATATATAAATACTTGTAATGAATATAACGATGTTTATTACAACGGTTACATAAATTAATTCTATAGAAAATGGAAAAAATTAATAAATGAAATAAATTCTGTTTTTTTATAGATATATCATTTATTCATAAATTTTAGAACACAAAACTAATAAATATTACTATTTTGGGAATAAATATCAAGTTATCAACATTATTTCAAACTACATATATTATTTCTTTTATTTAATAAATAAAGCTAAAGATGAGAGTCAGTATTTTAAAATATGTTTTTTTTTCAATTATTATTTGTTCTTTTGAATATGCCAAAAATGTAAGCTATATATTATTTTATTATTAATAACATTTCATTATAGCTTTCGTATCTATTGTTTTACATTAATCTTATATTATTGTCTCATGTATTGGTAAAGCACTTAAGTTAAAGAAACAATTAAAGTTAGTTATATATGTGTTAATAAATATTTCATTTCTTTTCAGGAACTATACTTTGCAAACGATAGAGGGATATACCTTGAAAGGAATGTAATAAACTTTAGAAATGATAGGATATTAGCAGATGTAGATGATCAATTTGATTTAAATGGATTTTATAAATCAACTTTGAGTCTTGCAAGTCAACTTAGTGATTGTACTGAAGGTAACAAAGAAATAGCACACCTTCAAAATATTATAGATTCATATATAAAGAAGCATAAAGAAAGTAATACACTACCCGATTTAAATAATTTAGATAAGAAAACTAAAAAGTTAGTTAATGAACTTCGAACAGAATTAGAAAAAATAAAAAAAGAGCTTGATAATAAAATGAATGGTGAATTAGCAATGCAGCCGATACATGATAAAAGAATAATAAAAAAAGATGAAAATAGTTCTGTATCAGAACATGAAGACTTTGAACAATTGGAAAATGAAGGAAATTTCTTGGAGATTGCCGATGATAATTTTGAAGATGAATATAATGAAATTACATCAGGTAATAAATATAAGAAATTCGAAATTGATCGAAAGTTAAAAAAAGCAAATATAAAATTATTTGCGAAGTTTATGCTGTTTATGGCATCGCATTTTGTGATAGGAGCATTAGGAGGTGGGTACTTACTATTACTAACTATACCGTCTACGATTTCCGTAATTAAGCAATGTTGGAAAAACTTTAAATTATCCTTTAAACAATCAGAAATATAAAAATAACCACTCTTTATTGTTATGTTTTATTTTGCTTGTTTAAATGATTAAAAAAAATATATTTAATATTTTATGGCATAAAAGTTACACTTTTTACATTTTATAGAATAATGAAATTTGATTTAATTGTTTGTTTTATTATTATATATATTTAATTTAATATATAATTAATTTATATTTTTTAGTGTTTGTTAAAAACTCATTTATCCTTATTTCCATGCATATATATTATATAGTAATCAATTTTAATTTACTTATTTTTAGTTAATATTTATAATTATTTTAAATAAAATAGTTTAAACACATTTATTAATAAAATTATAGGTTATATTGAAGATTTAGGTTTAGACTTTTGTTCTATGGAATTTATGTTTGGGATTAGGGTTACATTTTTACTAAATTGTTTATAGTTTGATAATATTTATTGGTCTATAAATGTTGATTATATATACCATCTTTGTATGCTTAATCTCGAGATGATGTCTATGTTTGTAAACAAAAAAGTGCATAACCTAATATGAAATGGGTCGTATAACATATTTTCCGTAAAACACAATATATGCAATTTATTGTTAGTATAGATTTAATATGTTTAAAGCAAAATGTTTATATTGCATATATTACTATAGATATTGGGTATATATATATATATATATATGAAATTGTATTATACAATATCATAATTGTCTATTATATAAAACTTGTTAATCAAGGACTATATTGAATTAGGGATATTAAGAGATAAAATATGTTTCTTTATTTGATGAAAAAATTATTTAGTAAAGCTTATAATTTGTATCACAATTATTTTAACTAAAATTATATCATGCCAACTGAACTATAATAATAGCATTATATATGAGGATGTGTGTTAATTATAAGATGATTCACTTGGAACTATAATAAATTATAAACCATTTAAATGTAAATAACAACGATGATTTGTTAATATTTTCAGTATATGTGTGTATCTATTCATATATAAAATATATATATATATGTATTCAATATTTTATTATTTTAATTGATATTTATTAATTTGTTCATATGTAAATAATAATAGAAAAACATAAGTTATAAAATATTAAAACCTTATTTGCATAAAAAATTTACAAAAAATAAATTTTAGTGAAAATTATTATCACATACATATTTTTATAATTAAAATATTAAAAAATGTGTATTTTTTAAAGGAAAATTAATATTTATTTGAAAAAAAAAAAAAATATAATATTTATATCCATAAATACTTTAATGAATATAAGGATGTTTATTACAATTATTACATTAATTAATTATATTGAAAATGCAAAAAATTAATAAATAAATAATAAAATTCATAGTTTTTTATAGATATATTCATTTATTCATAAAGTTTAGAACAAAAGACGAGTAAATATGAAGTTATCGTCATTATTTCATTTATTTAATAATTAAAGTTAAAAATGAGAGTCTGTATTTTTAAATATGTTTTTTTTTCAATTATTATTTGTTTTTTTGAATATGCCAAAAATGTAAGTTATACACCATTTTCTTTTATTATTAATAATATTTCATTATAGTTTTCGTATCTATTTGTTTTACATTAGCCTTATATTATTGTTTCATGTATTGGCAAAACACTTAAGTTAAAGAAAAAATTAAAATTAATTACACACATGTTAATAAATATTTCATTTCTTTGCAGGAATTATACCTTGTAAACGAGAGAAGTGTATACCTTGAAAGGAATGTAATAAACTTTAGAAATAATAGGATATTAGCAAATGCAGAAAATCAATTCAATTTAAATGATTTTTATCAATCAACTTTGAGCCTTGTAAATCAATTTAATGATAACGACGAATTGATATATATTAGAAATACTATAAATTCACAAATAAGGAAGCATAAAAAAAAGAATACATTACCCAATTTAAATAATGTAGATAAGAAAACTAAAAAGTTAATTGATGAACTTCAAAAAGAACTAGAAGTAAAAAAAGAGCTTGGTAATAAAAGGGATTATAAATTAATAATACAACCGATATATGATAAAAGGATAATAAAAAAAGATGAAAATAATTCTGTATCAGAACATGAAAATTTTAGAGAATTGGAAAATTATGAAAATAATTTGGGGAGTGAAAATTATAATTTTGATAGTGAATATATTGATGTTACATTAAGTAATGATTATAAGAAATTAAAAATTAAACGAAAGTTAAAAAAAAAAAATATAAGTTTACTTAAGAAGTTTGCGATATTTATGTTATCTCATATTGTGGTAGTGGCATCAGGAGGGGGGTACTTAATATTACTAGCTATACCGTGTACGATTTCCTTGTTTAAGAAATGTTGGGAAATTTTAAAATTAGCCATTAAACAATCAAAACTATCAAAATAATCACTCTGTATTATTATGTTTTATTCTGCTTGTTTAAATGATTAAAAAAGATACATTTAATATTTTATGGCATAAAAGTTACACTTTTTACATTTTATAGAATAATGAAATTTGATTTAATTGTTTGTTTTATTATTACACATATTTTAATTTAATATATAATCACGTTATATAATTAATTTATATTTTTTTAGTATTTATCAAAAACACATTTATTCATATTTCCATCCACATATACCAATGAACATTAAATTTAATCATTTTTAGTTAATATTTATAATTATTTTATATAAAATAATTTAAACACACTTATTAATAAAATTATAGGCTATATTGAGGGCTTAGATTTATGTTTATAGTTTTGTTCTATGGAATCTATGTTTGGGGTTAGAGTTGTATTCTTACTAAATTTTTTATAATTTGAACACTAATTAAATATGTGTCGTCCCGTATGTTTAATCATGAGATAAAGTTCAAATATGCAGCCAAAAAAGAGGCACTGTCATAATATGAAAAGGGTCACATAACATTTTTCCCATAAAGTATAATATATACAATTGTGTGTTAATATAAATATTGGGCATATATGAAGTCGCATTATACAATATCATAATTGTCTATTATATAAAACTTGTTAATCAGGGGGGGTATATTAATTGTGCATAAGACAATATAAAATATGTTTCTTTATTTGATAAAAATTTTATTTAGTAAAACGTATTATTTGCATCATATTTATTTTAATTTAAATCGTATTTTGATAACCGAACAATATAATAATTTTATTATCAGAGTATAATTATAATTCGATTCATATTAATGATTATATTTTTATTGTTAATTAAACAAATTATCAATATATAATAGGTAGTCATAAAATATAGATTCATAAAATATAGATTCATAAAATATAGATTCATAAAATATAGATATAGAATCGACAATAAAACGTTATCTATAAAAGGCATTTTATACATCTAACATTTTTAGTAATAAAATAAAAATGTACATATTAATAAATAATTACATTATAGATATAGGCATATTATCCTTTTAACTTTCGATTATATATAGTTTCATTTTATGCTAAAGTTTTAAATTCAAATTATAGAAATCGTTCTATATACATTAATTTATTTACTATAAAGTCATAATATTAGATCAATCACTATTAATTTTTAAATTTTAAAGATTTGAGGTATAAATAAATTATATTTTAAATCGTTAAAAGAAAAAATATAAGTATATTAATAGAATGTTATATCATATTTTGTTCTAATATATTGTCTAATAATTTGTCTGATATTTTTTCTAACAATTTGTCTAATGATTTTTCTATTAAATTGTCTAATAATTTGTCTAATATATTTTTTTAAAATTATAAATAACATGATAGATAGAATAGCGGTATTATTATATACATATAATTTAATAAAATATTATACTAATAATTAATATTTTAATATTGTTTTATTGTGTAAATTTCATATAATTAAATAATAATATTACAAATTCATCATAAGACTTATAATAAATCCTGTTTTATGGGATATTTTTATTTTTTTTAATCTCAAATTTACTATATAAAATGTTTGTAATTTAATTCTTAAGTTGATAAAAATTGTGTATTGTTAGTAATATTGATACACATTTTGTTATGTAAATTAATGTGAATTATAAAATATATTTTTAATACAAAACAAATATTATATATAATAAGAATTGAAACAAAACATAAAAAAAAAATGAAATATTTAACATAATGGTAATTTTTTTAATTTAATTTAATTTAATTTTGTATGTAATTATAATACTCTTTGACATATTAATTTGGTATTATAAATTACAATTTTATAAATATGTTTAAATATATAACATTCGGGAATTAGGATTTGTATGCGCAACACAAAAAATATTTTAAACATAGAATTGTTGCATTAATATGGTAAATATCCATATAAAATACTTTTTGTTATTTGTAGTTGTAAATTCCCTATAATATTAACTTTTATAAACAAATGTTTTTTAATTAAATGATAAATCCTCGTTCATATCTATTTCTATAACTTCATCTTCTCTTTCAAAAAGCGTACTTTCACCGCCATCATAAAAACCTTTAGATTTATCGAATTCCATTTCATCTTTATCCTTTTTTTCTTTTATTCTTATAATTACATAAAATGTTACTAAACCAAATGCAATTGCTCCGGCATATCTAATCGTATTCCCTGTATTTCTTGTTTTGGAAGAGTCCTTTTTATCTGAGCTTGAGTTTTGGTGATTTTGATTTATATCGTTTGTATCATTAATATCATTAATATCAATAACATCATTAATGTCATTAATATCATGATGATATGTATTGTTAACATGTTCTGTTTGCGTTATTTCTTGTTCCCTATTAATAGTCTGTAAATTATTACGATTTTCTATCTCCTGTTTTTTATTTTTTAAATCGTCTATAATTTTAAAATTTTTCTGTATTAAATCATTAAGCATGTTATGACTCGTATCTAAATCACGAATTATGTTATTGGCATCTTCTTCAAGTTTTTTGGCAACATTATATGATACATTATCATTGTTATTATATTCTGATTTTATTAAATTAATGACTTTGTCAATACGAGAGATTATTGGTGTAACGTTATCTTTATTATTTATAATGGTGGGTAATTTTAGTTCTGATTCTTTATTATAATTGACGATTTCTTGTATTAGATCGTCTATTTCGTCTTTATTTGGATTATTTTGAATTTTTTTAGTTTGTTGCTCAACATAATCGTGTATAGGATTGACATATTTAGTTATTTGTTCGCTTCTGATATCATAAGTAGATTTTTTAATATCTTCTAAACTCTTTTGTATTTGGATAAGTTCGTTTTCTATAGTTAAATCTTTAGAAATATGTTTTTTAACATCATTTACATCTTGTGATATGGTAGATATAACATTATTTATATTGTTATTATCATAAAATTGAGCTTTGATTTCATTTAGTTTATTTAGAATTTTCTGAAATGATTGAATTGTGGTTTCTAAAGATTCTTTAATTTTTGATACATCATTTTCATTATTGTCTTGAATATGTTGCTTGATTATATTACTATCATTTTCATAAGTTGTAACAAAATTTAAAATACTTTGTACTTTTTTCATTAATTTAGTAATTATATCCATATATAAAGTTATATTTTCGTTTTCTTCGTTAGTAATATTTTCTATTTCATCTATCTGATTTTTATACTTAACAATATCATGATATATCTCTTTAAGTGTATTGAAGTTGGGAATTGGAGTTTCACTTAGTGCATGAAGGAATTGCTTTTTTTTATCAGAAATCTTTTGACCAATTTCCTTTAAATCATTTAAATTTGCTGTTAATTCACTTTCCTGCAGCTGTAAAATATTATCAAATTCTTTGGATATATCAAAATATTTTTTATTAATGTGACCTATATTTAATAATTTAAAGGCATGCATTTTTTTATAAAGTTGTTTTATGGAGTCGATTGATTTATGAAGTTCAGAATTGAAATAAATAATTTGTATTTTATTATTATGTAATCCATCGGCATCGATCTTATTTGAATCTATTGTAAATAGCTCGGTCAAATTGTTGATTGTCTTAGTTGCTTCCTTTTCCTTTTCTATTAAATTATTATTATCATTAGTTGCATCTGCAACCATACTTGCTACATGCTTGTTTATTTGATTTAAATCATATTTTGTTTGCAACGTGTTGATGTCATCATTTAAAGAATTGGAAGTAGCATCAATGTATTTTAAAAATTCTTTTGAAAATTTAGTTGCAGACGTTATGAATTTCGAGTAATCAGTTGTTTTTATTTTAAGAGTCTCGACTAATGTTTTATATGTAAAAAGCATGCAATCTTTTCTCGTTTCTATTAATTTATTAATTAAACCATTTTTTTCTATTATTTTATCCTCAATTTTTTTTATTTCAGCATTAAATGCGTTAGTTAGTTCTTTTAGTTTTTTTTTAGATTGTAAAATATTATTATTTTCCTCTGAAAAATTGTAATTATCTTTCTCTGAATGTTTGTAATTATTTTCTAATTTTTCTATATCTTTAATATCATTATTAAATTGTTCTTCCATAGCTTTTACATCAAAATTTATCCCAAGGTTTTCTTTTTCCTTTTCATAATTATTGCTTTTTTCTTTTATTTTATCATACTTTGATGATTCTAAAATGGTATCATAATTTTGAGAATTGCATGATAATTTGTTTAATTCATTAGATTTATGTAAAAGTAGTTTAACTTTATTTAATATTTGTTCTTTTTTATTTTTTAAATCACTTAATGTGTCTTTTAATTCGTTGGTTGCTTGGACTTTGTCATGTAAAAGTCGGTTTTCGAATATAAGATTTAATGCTTGTTGTTCTTTTTTCTGCAATTCTTGACTTCTTTTTAATATATCAAGAAGAGTATTGTAAGAATCGCTTATTTTTGTATATGTTTCTGATGTTTTTTCTGGAGATGGAATAAAGGTTAGCGTATCTTTTTTTTGGGAATCCAAGTAAGGTAATATAGCTATATTAATGTTCTTAAATAAATCTATTCCTGAACTGCTTTTTATTTGAATATTTAAAGAATTTGCTAATTTCGGAATATTTATAAATATGTTTTCTGCCTCATATTTATAACTATAATATTTTTTACTGACAATATTTGCATACATTTCTTTTGTTTGGTTTAGTATATTTAATAATAAATTTTCATCAGTTGATTTTTTAACATTATTAATAGAGTTTGAAATATTATCAAACCCTTTGTTAACTTTTGAATATTCGTTTGTAAATTTATCATTCACATCATTTAATTTGTTTTTAAAATGTGTGACTATTCTATCAAATTCATTTGCTTCTATATCATCTAAATAGGATTTGGCTTTATTTACATTTTTTATATTTGTTAAGAGTTCATTTTGTGCGGTGATTCGCTTATTTTTAATTTGTTCATATGTTATGGGTTCTTTTGAAACCGTTTCTAAATAATGTGTTATTAGATCGTATGATTTAATAAATTCTTCATATATATTATTCATTTCTGTATTATATTTTCCCAAGTTTTTATTAGTGTCAATACCTTCTAAATCATTAGCTTTAAAAGGAGATATTAAATTTTTTATTGTTGGTATTATTAATTTTTGTGTTGATTCAATTTGGTCTTTATTTGCTTTGGCGATTTCATTTATTTTTTCTACAATTCCAATTTCGTAATTTTTTTTATGCTGGTTTACATTGCTTTCTATATTTTTAATTTTGGAATTAACTTCATCTAATTCTTTTTTTTGGTCTTCAATATTTTTTTTTTGGTTTTTGAGAGATTCTAAAAGTTTCTCAAGGGTATTTAATATGTTCTTGTTCTCTATTAGTTTTGTTTCTTGAGTATCTATAGATAAATTTGATATTTTGGTCTCTATGTCTTTGGTCTCTTTTAAACAATCATCTGATTTTGTTCTTAGATCCTTTATTTTTAAGAATTTTATTTTGAATGGCTCTACGGATAGTTGAATATCTAGTATTGCTTTATTAGATTTATTATTTTTAGCGACTTCGTCTTCAATACGAATCTGTTCGTTTTTTATTTCATTCATTTTTTTTTCAGATTTGTCTGCTTGGGATGTAAAAGTGTTGTGTGCGTCTTTTATTTCCTTTATGATTTGTTCTGAATAATTTTTTGTTTTATCAAATTTATTTTTTAATTCTACCGCATAATATTTATTTAAAAGTACAGTTACTTCTTGTTCATATTTTTCAAATAATTCCTTATTTTTTTTGATTTCTTGTGTATTTTTACCAGCCTCATCTTTATAAACATTAGACTTCTTCTTGTGTTCTTTCAATTCTTTGATATTATAATCAGTGTTATTAGTGCCATTATTTTTTTTAATGTTTAATATATATTGTGATTTAGTATCCGCCATTTCTATATTATTAAAGTTTAATGATACATTTTGATTATACTCTTCGGCATTTTTAAAATAAGTGTTGATGTTATTTTTTTCGTTTACAATATAAGTTTTTAAATTTGTAATATTCTTTATACATTCACTAACATAATTATCATCTATAGTTGATTTTATTTTTGATTGGCATTCTTTTAAACTTGAATTTTCTTTTAGTTGTGTAATTATTTTTTCTGAATTACTTAATTCAGCATTTATCTTTTTATTATTCTTTTCGATTTCATCAGTATATTCTTTTACTTTATCAATAATCTTTTTAATTTTATTTAATTTTAAGATATTATATATGTTTTCAATTTTGCTTAAATATTGATTAATATCAGTATTATTATTTTGGGATTCTAAAACATTTTTCTCTAATTCCTTTTTAATATCATTTATATATGATTCCTCAGAAAAATCTTGTATTATTTTTAAAGAATTTTTACGAATGTCAGAAATTTTTTCTTCATGATTCTTACTTGTAGTATGATATATTTTGTAGTCGTCATGTGATATATTAAGCGCTTTCATTTCCTTATGTATGTCCATTTTTATGTCCATGTTTATGTTCATTTCTTTTTCTATTTCTTGTGATTTTTTTTTTATATTATCAAGATCATCAATATATGCTTCCATTGCTTTTATCGTATGTTCAGCCTTTTTTTTTTCTTCATCAATTTGTTGCAAAAATAAGTTGCCTAAACTTTTTCCATATGATAAATTTATATTTTTTAATTTTTCTAACGAAGTTTTATCATTTTCTATTTTTGATATTTCATTTAATAATTTATCTATTTCTTTATATATATTTTTTTTTTTGTCTATTTTTTCTACTATATTTTCTATTTTTTTTTCAATTTCCTTTGGATCCTCGTTAAACATTGTTTTATTTGGTACTTTTTTTAATTTATCTATTTGTCCTTTTATTTCATCAATATGGTTCTCTGAATTTTTTTTTATTTCCGTTAATGTCTCTATACTTTTATCGATTTTTTGGTTTAATGTATCAATATCATTTTTAATTTTGTTTTCATCAGGATATTTAATATTTTTCTCTTTTCCAAAATCCTGAAAATCATAATCTTTTAATTTTTCCTTTATTTCATTCAAATTGGTTACGTTTGCTTTTACCTTTTCAAGTACTTTGGTATTTAGTAATTCTATACTTTTTCCAATTTCATTTTCTGTATCTTCATTAATATTATAAATGGATGTATAAATTGTTATTTCAATATTTGAAACAATTTTATTTATATCTACATTTTTTTTCTTAATATCTTCAACAGCTTTTTCTTTTTCATTGAATTGTTTATATAACATGTTTTCTTTATTTTTTCCTAAATTTGCCTTTAAATCATAAAAATATGTTAGCAATTCTTTGTTATTCGATTCGTGATTATTTAAAGACAATCCTGTGAATTTTGTTTCTAATTCTGTCTTTTTATCTGTTAATATATTTTCAAACTTGTCTGTATAAATTTTATCTATTGAATTAGTTTCTTTTATGGTTTTAATATTTTGATTTAATTTGTCTTTTAATGTAGTTTGTTTATTATGACAATTTGTTATTAATTCATTTGTATTTAGACATACTTTTATATAATCATCTACCTTTTTAAGTGTATTAATGTTTTGATATTCCTCTTCAATGGATTTTTTTGTTTCATTAATTAAAGATTTGCTATCATTAAATTTGTTTTCATATTTTTTTATTTCTTCATCCGAAACTTCTGTTTTTATTTTATTTGTTAATTCAGTAAATTTATTGTGTTCTGATTCAACCTTTTCTTTATAAACTTTGTCAAAATCATTATATTTATTTACTTTACTCAAGAATTCGTCTTTCATAATTTTTATCTCATTGATGGTTTTTGATATTTCATTTTCGTTAGGTGGTATTGTTTTCATATGTTCTTTGAATTGATCATAGTTTTGTTTTGCTTCTTTTTCCTTTATATTGTCTATATTAATTTGATCATTATAATGCTTTCTGATTTCTAATATGTTAGATTTATATACATTTAATTGGACATTTTCCTTAGCGTATTCATCTATTTTATTTGATAGTCCTTTTTCTTTATTTTTAAAGTCTTCTAATGTTTTATTTAGCTCGTTGGTAATCTCTCCATATATATATTTTATTATATCCAAAATTGTTTCTGATAGTTTGTTGTTAGTTTCTATATTCTTTAGATGTGATTTAACTGTTTCAGTTTCCATGTTTTGGATTTTATTATATACATTATCTATTTTCGTTTTTAAAGTTAGAATTTCTGTTTTATTTTCTATATGCTCAATGTTACTTTCTTGAACTACAGAAAACATTTCATTGTAAAGTTGTTCAATATCGCCTACATAAATTTTGTCAAAATCTGATTTTATTGTATTATATATTTCATTTTTTTTTTCTATATATTTTGTAATTTGATATGGTGGTTCCTTAGCTAATTCATCAATATATACGTTGTCTTTTTCTATTTCTTTCTTTAAGTCAACTGCTTTTTTAATATATTCAATTTTCTCAGTTATTTCTTTTATTTTTTTGTTTAATTCTAATTTTAAATCGTTCACTATTTTTTGTTCCTCTATAATATCTTTGATTTGTTTAATTAGTTCTCTAATTTTTATATCCAATTGAACAGTTTCTTCATTTTTTTTTTTTAATTCCGTTATTATTTCGAGTTTTTTTTTTTCCCAATTTTTTGCTAATTCAAGAGAACTTTCAAACCCTTCTTTTTTTTCATCATAAGTTGATTTATCGAATTTTTGTTTTATTTGATTATTAATCACAAATTTTTGTGAAATACCTTCATTTTTTAGTTTTGTCATAGCGTCATTCAAGCCTTTAAATTCGTTCATATATTGTATAATTAATAATATTATTTTTTTCATTGTATCTTTGAATTGATCAAGATTTTTATTATTTTTATAATCATTCCATTTATTTTCAAATACTCCATTTAATTCACCTTCTAATAATTTAAAATTATTTTTGGGTTTAGACAAATCAAAATTATCAATATCATTTTCTTCTATTATATTTCCATCGGAATCTACTTTGTTTATTAATAATTTCCCTAGTGAATTAAAAAAGTAATCTAAGGACTCCTTATATGTAATATTTACTGATTCTAAATTTTCTAAAATTGTATAATTATAAAATATAATGCTATATGATTCGGCTATTTTTTTAATTTCATTAAAATGTTTATCACAATTATTATTATCAATGTTGTTGGTACATTTGTTCACAACAATCTCTTCTTGTTTACATATTTTTATGTGTTTATTGTGTTTATTTTTAATATCCTCGAATTGTTTTTTTATAAAATCTAGTTTTGTTACAAGAGTCATTGGGTAATTGTTTGATTTTAATTTTTCTATTAGAAAATCTATAAATGAAATTATTTCGTTATTTTTGGGAACTTCCCAACTATTTTTACGAGATACATTGAGATTCATCACATTTTTACAAAATTCAGAAGGTTTCTTAGTAGTATTCTTGAGTTTGGAGCTATTTTTACATTTATCTGTATATAATTTTTCTTCATATGAAATAATATCATTTGTTTTTTTTTTTATATTTTCAAATCCTTTTTTTAAACAATTTACAAAATTATTTTTTGATGATGTATATAAATTATAATCATCTATCGAACGATCATTATGAAAATTATAAAAAGGATTGTGTATATTGCCCAATTTATTTATTAATTCATTTTTTTCAGAATAACATGACGCGTTTGTTTGTCTGACGTCATTAATAACAACATTTTGATCTGTCTTTATTTTAGTTTGCTCACTGGATAGACCTATATTTAAGTTACTTAACATTTTTTTAATATATTCAACAGAATATAGAAGTTTATAAAAAAACCACAATACGCTTTCATTATCATTTACACCATATATAGTATCGACCGTATCTAACGTATCTTTATTTATTTCAGATATAGCGGTTATTTGTAAAAAGGAATTATTATTTTCAATTAATATGTTATTTGTTTTTTCATGTTCATGATTAAAATTTCTAAAATTATCAATATTATTTGTCTTATTATATTCATTATACAATGTGATTTTTGTATTGTTTATATCTTTTTTATTTTGAAGGAAATTGTTATTTATTGAATGTGGCTGTATATATTTTTCATTATTAATGGAATTATTTTTATTATCATATTTTTTTTCATTTAAAAAGTTTGAATTATCAAAATCACTTTCTTCTAAATTATGGTATGGATTATAATTGTTTAACTTTGTGGCATTCTTGTTTTTATTTTCCTCAATTTTGGTTGCACAAATTATATCTGCATATTAATGATGAAACAAATTAAGTAATATTAGTATAGGAATTTACACATTTGCATAATTAATACACATAAACATATTAAATAAAATATGTAAACCCAAGAATTGAAATAATTTGTTAAAGATATCTATGATTACCGAAGGAAATAAAAAATGCAGCCAAACTAATAATATAAATATATTTTTTCATGGTTAAATATAATATATATTTTTGAGTTAAAAAAATATATTATATATATGTTTTTTCTTCTATATTTTTGATGTTTTTGTTTTATTTTATTTTATTTCTTAATATTAATTTTGTTCTACATTAATCGCTTTAATTTTCTACTTGTCGATCATTTTATTTAAAGATAATATTCTTCATTTTTATATATAAATAAAAAATATTTGTGTAAGTATATAAAACAAATAATTTTCCATTAAATAAAATTTTTAAATTAAAAATTAACAAATTATTTATTGGTGTGTAGATAAAAAAAGGGAATTAATAATTATGCTCTCATTTTTTTTTAATTTATATAAATAAAAAATTTAATAATTGCATTATAACTTTTTTTTAAGATAAATGTGTACCGACAAAAATTGGAAAACACCAAAACACTTACACATATTAATTAAAAAAATATTATAATAATTTCCAAATAAAGGGAAATAGTGATTCAAAATAAAGACCTTTTTATTTTACTTTTTATGCATGCAGAAAATCAATGGAAATTTTAATTAAAAATTCTCCATGTTTCGGTTTTAGAATAAATAATTAGTGTCATGTATATAGAACCAAAATTAAGATGGTACCCAGGTTCCGTGTGTAGAGTTTTGTTTTAATCAAATATGTAGAATTTGATAATATTTATTAAACAATATATATAAATAATAAATTGTTTAAATATAAGTAAAAATTATAAAAAAAATCTCTACAACCTGAATTTTTAACCTCTAGATAAAGACAAAATTTTGGACACAGGAGAGATATATAAGAATTAACATAAAAGTAACATCGTAAATAAAAAATTTATAATCAAATTTAGTCTTAAAATATGATGAGTTTATATAGATTAAGCATTATTAATGTATAATATTAGTATATTATATTTTAATGGTAAGTTTTGGTTAATCATATATAACAACTTTTATAAATTATCCCCAAATTGGTAATTATTATATTTTTGCCCATACTTAATTATATATCTTAATAATAAAAATTTATTATAAATATATGAATAATAAATAATGGAAATTTGGATTATATTAACACATTTTTTTGAATTTAATTATTTAAATTTTTTTGTTAATTTTCGAATAATAAAGCAGAAATGGTTTATATGGTTTAATTTATTTTTCATAAAGGTTAACACTATATTATTAAAATTATTTTTTTATTTTAATAGCTACACATATATAGTTTGGGAAGTGTAAATTTGTATAAAATTAATATATTTTAAAATGGGTATAATATAAGAATGTTTGTAATAATGAATAAAAAATGGGATATAAAATTGGAATTATTTATCCTACTATATACATTTTTTAATGTTATATTGATGATTAAATACTGAATATTATTTGATTCAGGCAAATTAATATATTTATATATGAATGTAGATTTTATAGAAAATTTGTATAGCAAATGATTTGTTTTTAATTATATTTTATGGTATTATAGATATAAAAATTCGTAAATATATGTTTTAAATATATCGTTTTTATTAGAATATATATATTATAAATAAATTATTTTAAAAAAAATATAAATGGAATGTTATAGATTGGTTTAAAGTATTCTATTGTATTCATTAATTAGACCGCTGTAGTATACAATAATAAAATAGTAGTAATAATAAGTAAATAAATAAACATAATTTTCATGGGTGTGTAATTGGCGAATAAACTATTACTTGATCGGTGTGTATATTATTACATTTATATATTTTTTTTCTCCAAAGTTTGCGTATATTTTCAATTAAAACTGGAAGCAATGGAAATATTAACAAATTTACATACATTTGCATGATATGACTACACTAGAAAATATTTTTATTTTATGGTTTATTATATTTTTCCATTTTGTTTTTTTGTGGTTTATCAAAAATTGTTAAATAAAATTGTAAAAACACATTCAAAAGACAACAACAAAGGTAAAATCATTTTTTTTATTCGTTTTAAGTTATCCCGTTTTAAAAGCTATAGTATTCCTTATATCCATTTACGACAGTAAATATTAAATATTTTTGATTGTTTTCTTATTATTATTACATTATTTTGCCTGTCTATAGAAAAATAAATATAAATGATTAACTTAATTTTGAAAAGTACCCTTATAACTAAAATAATACTTAAGACTATTAAAAAACAAACGTGCATACATATAATGTTTTTATTATTTTCATATTCAAGTAATGTTCAATTATACTTTCTAATTTGAGGAGATAGATATAATCGCCCTCAATTATTAAATTTTTTGTTAATTCATAAAATAAAGGTTAAAAATGAAAAATAGTTTATAAGTTATTTTATTCTATCCCACTTGAAGCTGCTACTATTGGAAAATCGTGATACAATAGTGAAAGAGCAAATACGAAATACAATGTTTAAGAAGTGTGAAGATAGAAACCTAGGAACAAGCGACGATGATATTTTAAAAATAAATATATGCTAGTTGGTAATTTTAGTTCCACTATAAGAGAAGAAGTTAATTCACAAAAATAAAAAGACATAAAGGAGAATAACATTCAGAAGTAAAAGATGAAGTACACCAAAAAATATAGACAGTTAACTAAAGAATATAAAAAGCAAATAGTTTTAATAAAAATGCATTAAACTAAGTTAAAAAATAGTTGATATTGTTAGTAATGTAAAACAATTTTTAGAATATCCATGCATGACAATTTTCCATTATTTAAATTTATTTTACTTGTTAAAAAGTTTTAATATGAATTCTGATAAGAAATCGCAATAAAATGAATAAATTGACCATTATTTTTTTGAAAATGTTTTATATTCATGGAACGAAAAAAGAGAACCAATGTTAAGGGATAGTAATGGAATGCAAATAAATAAAAAGGTTAATTTGTTGAGAACCATTTTTTTCAACACGGTTGTCGTAATTGTATCGTATTATGAAGTATTAACTTAAATTTTTATTGTCAAAATAGGAGTTAGGTATTTTTGTAAGAATTCCCCTAAATAATAGACTCGATTAAATGATGAATTAAATTATATATTATAAACTTTGTATGGTATTTTTAAGCATATATTTATTATTATATATAGGTGGTTATGGGATTGTACCATGAGTTATAGTTTTGTTCTATAGAATCTATGTTTTGAGTTAGGTTAAGTGTTATATTGTATTTAATTTTGAATAATTTTATAATATTTATTAGTTTAAAAAATTGTTTTAAGTATATATAGTAAACAGGTTATTAAAAATATGTATAGGATAAGTTGGAGTTTTTAAAATTTATATTAAGTCTAAATATGTAAGAGAAAAAATGAGGATGAATATTCTATGAAACGGAACAATAAAGAAATATATTTTGATAAAATATATGAATTTGTTTTCGTGTTAATATTACTTAATGGTAAATGTGTTTAACTATGTATTTTTGTATTTTATTGTTAACTTGGATTAATGCTTTATTGGCCAATTGATCGAATATTGGAATCGGTATAGAAATATGATTTCAAAGTGTCGATGTGGCCCTAGAAGATAACGTTGATTTAGATAATTAGAATGTTTAATATGAGGGACTGGGGGAGAAGGAAGGGAAATAAGGAAAAAACATGAAAAATGTTGTAAATTGAAGAAATGATAAAGTCGTAAATTTCGTCGACGAGAAAATGGGATTATTAAATATATACAAACTTATGCAAGCCGAACCTGTACCATTTATTAATTTATTTTGTTTGTTAATTTTTTTTGTTTATAAAGAAAGCACAATTCTTTATAATTATAAATTTAATTAACTTATATTTGGAGTTGAATTTAAAAAATTTATAAATTTAAATAGTACTAAATAAACGGCATTTCATTTATTAATATAAATAATTAGGGCCTTAATATATGAGAGCCATATTAAGGCGCATTTACCCTATTTTTATAAAAAAATATAGAATACATTTTTTATATGAGGAAATGTTATATGATAACTATTGTGGTATATTTATGTTTTGTTTAAACTGTATTTATAAAAATAAAGACAATATAATGTTTAAATATTAAAGGTACTATAATATGTGTTTAATGAATACGACAAAATAAAGCATTTGTTATTAAGCGTATTTCATTTTCTGATTTCATATAATAATAAATTGATAATTTGTTACAAATTTTTGATTTTATATGTATTTTTCGTTGTAATTTATACAAGGTATAGTTGAAAATATGAATATTTTATATTATTTTAATATAAATAATATATTTGATGTTGTATATTCTGAGATATATTTATAAATAAAATGATTACATACCAATTTATGGAGAGACCATATATTTTAAAAAACGAAGAAAAATAAAATGTAGAATATTATTAAATAATATTAAATATTCGAGAAGTATAACCATAACATATAATAAAGTATAAACCATTTAAATGTAAATATCAACGATGGTTAATGTGTTCATTATATGTTTGTATTTATTCATATAAAAAAATATATGTATCTATATTTTATTTTTTAATTGATGTTTATTAATTTGTTCATATGTAAACAACAATAGGAAAATATAAGCTTATAAAATATTAGAACGGTGCCATTGCATATATCAATGTATTATAAATTATATTAAAAGCCTATTTGCGTAACAAATTTCCAAAAAATATATTTTAGTGAAAATTATTATATACATTTATATTGTTTATAATTAAAAATGTTGTATTTTTAGAGAAAATTAATATTTGTTTGAAAAAAAAAATATATAATATTTATATATATAAATACTTGTAATGAATATAACGATGTTTATTACAACGGTTACATAAATTAATTCTATAGAAAATGGAAAAAATTAATAAATGAAATAAATTCTGTTTTTTTATAGATATATCATTTATTCATAAATTTTAGAACACAAAACTAATAAATATTACTATTTTGGGAATAAATATCAAGTTATCAACATTATTTCAAACTACATATATTATTTCTTTTATTTAATAAATAAAGCTAAAGATGAGAGTCAGTATTTTAAAATATGTTTTTTTTTCAATTATTATTTGTTCTTTTGAATATGCCAAAAATGTAAGCTATATATTATTTTATTATTAATAACATTTCATTATAGCTTTCGTATCTATTGTTTTACATTAATCTTATATTATTGTCTCATGTATTGGTAAAGCACTTAAGTTAAAGAAACAATTAAAGTTAGTTATATATGTGTTAATAAATATTTCATTTCTTTTCAGGAACTATACTTTGCAAACGATAGAGGGATATACCTTGAAAGGAATGTAATAAACTTTAGAAATGATAGGATATTAGCAGATGTAGATGATCAATTTGATTTAAATGGATTTTATAAATCAACTTTGAGTCTTGCAAGTCAACTTAGTGATTGTACTGAAGGTAACAAAGAAATAGCACACCTTCAAAATATTATAGATTCATATATAAAGAAGCATAAAGAAAGTAATACACTACCCGATTTAAATAATTTAGATAAGAAAACTAAAAAGTTAGTTAATGAACTTCGAACAGAATTAGAAAAAATAAAAAAAGAGCTTGATAATAAAATGAATGGTGAATTAGCAATGCAGCCGATACATGATAAAAGAATAATAAAAAAAGATGAAAATAGTTCTGTATCAGAACATGAAGACTTTAAACAATTGGAAAGTTTTGAAAAAAAATTGAGGACTAAAAATGATAAATTTAAAGTTGAATATTGTGAAATTAAATTCAGTAAAAAGTATATGGGGTTAAAAATTAATAAAAAATTGACGAAAAAAGAAGAAAAATTATTTAAGAGTTTGATGGTGTTCTCTGTTATAATTTTGTTGTTGATGATAGCATCCGGAACAATGAAATTACTATTACTATTTGCACCGGCGGTGCTTTTAATATTTAGGAGCTGTCGGAGAATCAGGAAATATTGCTTTAAATTATGGGAAATATAAATATAACCATTCTTTATTATTGTTTTTTATTATACTTGCTTAAATGATTAAAAATAGTATATTTAATATTTTGTGACATAAAAGTTACACTTTTTTACGTTCTATAGAATAATGAAATTTGATTTAATTGTTTGTTTTATTATTATATATTTTTTAATTTAATATATAATCATGTTATATAATTAATTTGTCTTTGTTTAGTGTTTGTTAAAAACTCATTTGTCCTTATTTCCATGTATATACATTATGTATTAATTTAAATCCATTTATTAATAAACTTATAAGCTATGTTGAGGGGTTAGGTTCAGGTTTATAGTACATTTTTGGAAACTCGTATTTTGGATCAGGGTTTTGTATTGTGGGTTATAATTTTGTTTTATGGAATCGATGTTTTGGGTTAGGGTTATATTCTTATCATTTTTTTATAATTTAATAATATTTATTGGTCTATAAATGCTGATCAAATATATTTACCATTTTCGTACCTTTAATTTCGATCTAAAGTTCAAAAGTCAACATGCAACCAAGAAGGGACATAAGCTAATATTAATGGGGTTGTATAACATTTTTTCATAAGTTATAATATATACAATTGCGTGTTAATATAGATTTAATATTATTAAAAAAAATGCCCATATTTCATATATTAATATAGATATTGGTTATATATGAATTCATATTATGTTATATCATAATTCATATTATATAAATTTGTTAATATGTGGTTACATCGAATTATGCATAACGCAATATGTTTCTTTATTTGATAAAAATTTTATTTAGTAAAAATTATTACTTTATCATATTTATTTTGATTTAAATCGTGTTATCCAACTGAAATGTAATAATAGATATTCATAAAATATAGATGCATGAAATACCGATCGAGAATCGAGAATACAACGTTATCTATAAAAGGCATTTTATGCATCTAACATTTTTAATAATCAATAAAAATATGGATATTAATAAAAAATTAAATTATAGATATATTCATACTATCCTTTAAACTTTCGATTATATATAGTTTCATTTTATGCTAATGTTTTAAATTCAAATAATAGGGATAGTTCTATATACATTAATTTATTTACTATAAAGGTATAATTCTATATTAGTCACTTTAATTTTTAAACTCTATAGTTTTGAAATATATATAAATTATATTTTAAATAGATAAAAAATAAAATATAAGTACATAATAAAATTTAGTGTTATAGTTTGTTCTGATAATTATAAATAGTATGATAGATAAAATGCATTATTATTATATGACTATATATATAATCTAGTAAAATACTAATAATTAATATTGAAATGTTGTGAAAACTTCATATAATTAAATATGAATATTAATTTTATCGAGAAGGCACATAATAATACATTATAAAAGTATCAATGTTATATATTTGTTAAAGATTCAATTTAGGATTTGTAGTTTTATATTATAAAAAACTGAATAAATAAAGAAAAGGTTAAAAACTCAATTAATGTTAAATGTCTTTTTGTTATTCAATATTAACTCATATTACATTAGCATTGTTTAATAAATAATATTTAATCATAAATAGCATTGTTTTATCATAGAATTAATAAAATATAGAATTTTTAATAAATTATTTGAATGTATATACATTCATAACTATAACAATAGAATATATAAGATAAAAATGAACAATTTAGAACATTTAGAACATTTAGAAAATATTTATCTAAATTTATATATTAGAAGAGTAAATATATCTTATCTCTCTCCTACCAAAGGGTAATACAGCAACCTAATTACACTTAGTTTTATGTTATAGTTTAAAATTTGCATCAATAGTTATTTATGTATTAATATTTAATATTTCTAAGTATTATTTTAAAAACTATTTACATTCAAAGACTTATTTAATCTTATAAATATGGGTTCAGTGCTATTTTTTGTGTTTAAGGAATGGAAAATATGCATAAAATAGTTTATAAAATTACCCAATAAGATATATTTCTATATTGAAGTATATAGGAATAAAAATAAAGTTATCGGAGTCATTAAAATGGATTATGAATTTATATACATTCATTAAAAACAATATTAAAATTATGTATATGTAATTTTAAAAGGGAACAATGCAACTTATTTTGAAAACAAAATAATTTTAATAAAACAGTGGTATATAGTATTAGAAACAAGTATATACGTATTTAATATATTTTTTAAAATGATTATTTATATACTTTTAAGATTATAGTAATAATGGGTTTCTTAATTGTTTCGATTTTTGCAGTATATTACTTTTGTGGCACCACTTATTAAAATAAAAGATATGATGTTGTTTATTTTCTATATTAAAGCATATGCATAAGAAGATATATTTTTAATTCGTTACAATTCAGATTTAATGTTTATAATAATTCCCATATGAATGTTATTAAGGATAAAAATTTATGCAAAATTGTATTATATATACATATGATAAAAAATGTATTAAACAACCCCCAAAATAAAGCAATTTACCTAACTACCATAAACATATATATTGTTCTATATTATATTTAAATTGATATTAAGAATAATAATGACAGGTTTAACCACAGACAATTATATATTATGGTTCAATTATTTCGTCATTTATTAAGCGTAAATAATATGATGTTACATAATTTCATATTATAAACAAAATAAAACTACAATGGATCATTTCCTGGTATATGGATTTTTAATAAAATTTGCTTTTCCTTATATTTTTCGATTTTATACTAGCTATAAATTTCATTAAATTTGATTTTATAATAGTTTCATTAACATATACTTTTATTATATTTTTTTAAATGTTTTCTTAGTGTATAAGGTTTAGTACATTAAGGACATATTATCCCGATGAATTAGACAAATCTAAAACAACCAATTTTTATGCTTTAGGGACTATTAAGGATTACTGCTCTAATGGAGATTCAGGAAACATACAAGAATGTAAGACTGAGCTCGATAAAATAAATGCTGCATGCCTATGGTTATTTAATCAAATTATTTCTAATAAGGTTAATAGTTTAAATAAAGAACAGCTTAAAATTATTATTATATACATTATGATATGGTTAAGTTATAAACTAAAAATATCAGATGTAGGTATCACCACATTAAAAGATTTTTATACTAAATATATAAAAAATCATACGGATTCTACTAACTGTAAAAAAAGTGGTATAAATTGTAGTGATACATTAAAAAATAAAACGGGCTATAAGAATTTTAAGGAGTTCATAGAAAAAAACGAATATTTCATAAATATGGATATGAACATTATGTCTAATTTTTATGATCCATTTAAATTATTATGTAGCATGCATACTGAATTTGATGCAAACAATCCAGATTGCAAAAATTATATAGAAAAAGCTCAAGAATTTGTTAAAAAATATGAAAAACTTAATGGAGATTCTAATAATACTGAGGGTAGTTTATATAGCCAAATATTGTCTACATTATCAAATGATTATGATAATTATAAAAAGGAATGTAATGGTGTTAATTGTATGGATATTCCATCCCTTCCTGAAATACCAAAAAAAAATTATGAACAAAGATCTGAAGTTACATCATCAAGTTCGTCGATAGCAAACAAATTAATTATAGTTTTATCGATATTTGGTGCAATATCAATTTTTTTGGGAATTTCTTATAAGGTAAATAATAAAGAATTAAAAAAATATTTCCATTATATATATGCAAACATTAATAAACAAATCATACGCTTCTTAATATTTTATATTAGTATTCGTTATTTGGATTTCGGAAACGATCTCAAAAACATTTAAGAGAAAAGCTAAAAAAATAAAGAAAGAAATGGATCATTAATATGTGATTCGAAGAGAATGTCTATTTCAGGAATAGTAATAATGATTTAAATATTTTAAGAAACTGTCTATCGGGAAGTAATTTTTGCATAATTTTTATATAGTTTTTATATTGTGGGTTAGGGTTAAGTATTATATCTTTATTTAATTTTTTATAATTTAGACACTAATTAAATATATGTACCATTCCGTATTTTTAATCACGAGGTGGAGTTCAAATATGCAACCCAAAAGGGTGACAATCATTAAATGAAAGGAATATCATAAATAAAATATATTCATAAGTTATAACAGTTATATTTGTAGTATTTACAAAATTAATATGTATAGACAGCCTAATATTAAAAGATATAAACAAATAATATATATAAAAACATTCTAATATTAAAAGACAAACAAATAATATATATAAAAACATTCGAATATTAAAAGACAAACAAATAATATATATAAAAACATTCTTAAAACAAAAGAACATTTTATGATGATAATTTAAAGCATTATTATGCATGTAAACAAATCGTTTTATTAACATAAATTTTCTAATGTTAGGCGGTGAAAAATGTATATGAAGTATATGTTTATTTATGAGGGGAACAACATTTTGAAGCTTCTATAATAATGCGGTTTAGCCAATTGGGAACATAGCGATCAATCTAAGAAAAAAAACATAAATGGATGAATATATAAAATGCTAAATTTTTTTCAAGTTATAGTATATATTATAAATGTGTACATTTATTTAAAATAATTTTTTTTTAGCAATTTTTGAAATAAACTATTATGTTTCTAAAATTTGTATATTGATTACAGATTCGACATAGGTGATATCAAGATATTTGTCTTTTTTTTTAATGATGTATCCAGCTATGTTAACAATTGTTTTTTTTAATTTTCCTTTTCTAATATCATCTTCAGAATCAATGTTAGTTTTGAATAAATTTGCGCTTTTTATTATTGTGTTTTCAAAGGGTTTCTTATTTTTACTGTTGTGATCATTTATATTTGCCGAAGTCATGACAATTATAGTTTTGTCTTCTGATATCTACAAAATTAATAAAATTGTATTTGAATAATATGAAAAATATGATTTATAACGAAATAGAAGAGGAAAGTTTTCCTTACTTCAAATTTTGCAGCTAAAGCATAAAAATATTTCTGACGCTCCAAACGACGATTTTTGTAACGTTGTTGTATAATTACTAAATTTGGAGTGTACACACGGGTAATTTTTCCTAAGAATCATATTATAAAATTCCATAGATGTAATTAAAATATCATGAGTTTGAAGATGTGGGAAAGAATAAATAGTATAATATAACAATGGCAATAATAAATCACGAAATGTCGAATAAATAGTAACAATATTATTTTAATTTTCCTAATTATTTATGTTTTGTATACTTTTAACCGAGCCTTTATATAAAAAATTTTTACTATCTGGATCCCATAACTTGTTTATTATTTTATTATACTAATGGAAATAAAGATAAATATATATATATATTGTAATTATTTTTTAATTTCAATTTGGTTTACAACTTTTAATGTTGTTTTTTAATTGATACCTTATTTGGATCATTAATTGTATATTCAACTTTTTCAATACATGTAAAATCGTGATATAATTTTTTATAAGACAACATGTTATAATGACTATATGCTCCATAGAAAATATAACCATATTTATTTGTAGCATGATATTTTAAACCTTCTAAAGCATCGTTCATAAGTTTTTCTGCATTTTTAATTTCTTCGGGATTGTTACATAATAAGTGCTTGTTTTTTTCATATATTTCTTCTGGACTATCATTGATCAAAATGGATATATTGTTTATGCGTACAAAAATAAAGTTATTGTATTTATATTATAACATTGTTGCAAACACGTACATTTAATATGTTCATAATGAAATATGTAATATATATATGTTGTTGTATTTTCTTACGTAGGACAAAGTTTTTCTGGTTTGGGTTCTATATTTTTTTTTGATTTGGGTTCTGTATTTTTTTTTGATTTGAGTTTTGTATTTTTTTTTGGAGCAGGTTCAGTTGCAAGGGGTTTAGTATTCACGCATACGGAGATGCTTAAAAGAAATAAAACAATTTGAATACAAAGTTTATTCATTTTTGAACTTTGCAAACAAAATATTAAAATATATATCAGTATTTTTTAGTTAAAAATTAATAACTCGAAAACCTGGACAAGTATAATTAAAATTGAAGCAAATAACTTTTTCTAATCAAGTACAAACAACTATTATTTAAAAGATAAAATGAATATTTTATCAGATTTATAAGTTTAATGTATTTTTATTTAAATAATTCAATCACAAGATAATGTCAATAATAGAAGGTTTCATAAATAATGAACATCAAAATACTATTATTCATAATATTATAATATCTAAAAATAAATAATTTTAATTATATTATATAAATGATATTTTTAACATATAGAATTACGAATACATAAGTTTTATATTTTTATAATTGACTAAACTCAAATTAAAATTTATAAAACATCCCGTTACGTATGGAACTACATATATACTTATATTTATATATAATAGAAAAAAACAATGTTGTTTTTACCTAATAGAAAATAAATCATTTAAATATAAATATAAATATAAAAGTAAGAAAATAATAAAAATATATATATATTAGTTTCAATTTAATTATATATACTTACATTAATAATTATATTAAAATAATTATTTTCCTATTTTCTTCTATTTGTTTTACAAAATTTCTTTGATAATGCACCGTTTTTTATATAAAACATGTATATCTATTTTTAAATATTAAAATAATTAATTTAATCTGAGAAATATAATTAATTTTATATATTACTAATACTACTATAATAACAATATTTTTTATATTATCATAATAATAGTATGCTAAAATTTATATTATGAGAATCGCACAATTTGTGATTTTTTTATTACTTTTAATACAAACTTCACTAAATTACATTTTTCTAGAAAAATTGTTAATTTTATAAGAATTATTTTGGGTAATAATATTGGTGCCCATGCTTTTTTATAAATGAATACAAATTATAAATTCCCTTTTAATAGTAAAACATAATATATATATATATATATATATATATATATATAATTTTAAAAAATAAAAATAAATAAAATAATGAAACACAAAGTTTCAAATTCAATAAATATATATAATTAATTTAGTTTTTAATTCTAATATCCTTGATGTAGAGGTGTTCATATATTATGGGTCAAGGTCATGCTTATGGGTTATAATTTTGTTCACTAATCTGTGTTTTGAGCTAGGGGTCGAGGTATATTGTAATTTAATTTTTTATAATATGTGGGGTCTATACATGTTGATTATATATATAGAGTATCCTCGTATGCTTAGTCTCGAGATGAAATATAAATATGGACCCCAAAGGACATAACCATTAATATGAAAGGGGTCGAATAACATATTTTCCACAAGTTATAATTCTCTACATAATTTGTTCATATATATTAAATTTGGAAATATTATAACTTCTCATTATATAGTTTATTGCTATTTTTGGCTAACTATAGATAAGAACCCTTGTTATCTATTATATAAAACTTGCTGATTCAGAGTTACATTAAATTATGTATATCATAATATATAATCCATTTCTATATTTTGTGAAAATATTTATTTAATAAATGTTATTATTTGCGCCGCTATTATTTTGGTTTAAATTATAAAATTCCAACCAGACAATATAGTAATATTATATATGAGGCTATAATATATAATTAGACTCATTGTAATGATTGTCTACAATATAATATACATTCAAGTTAATATGTATATAATTAATATTAATTAAACATAATACTAATATATAATAGATAATCATAAAATATAGATTCATAAAATATCGATCGAAATTCGACAATACAACGATATCTATCAAAGGCATTTTATGCATATACCATTTTTAATAATACAATAAAAATATGCATATTAATAAATAACTACATTATAGATATAGGCATACTATCCTTTTAACTTTCGATTATATATAGTATAATTTATGCTAAAGTTTTAAATTAAAATTATAGAAATAGTTATTTATACATTAATTTATTTCGCATAAAGATATAATATTATATTAATCGCTATTACATTTTAAACTCCATAGTTTTAAGGATATATGAATTATAAAATGTATAAAATATATTACATTTAAAATAGTTAATATAATTACATATAAGAATGTTAACAAAATTTAATGTTATAGTTTGCTATAATACTTATAAAAACTTGGTATATAAAATTAACGTTATTGTTCAATATATATAATAACATATCAATGACTAAAACTGAAATATGTTAAATTTGTGAAATATATACAATTATATATTAATGCAAAGTATATAGAAAAAGTATGTAATAATTAATTTAATTTGAACTAATAATATTTTTATTAGGTTATTATATATATACAAATTCACAAATATGTAATTTAAATATATTGTTATTGCGAAATAACATATGTTATAAAATACTTAATTTAAAAATTATGAAACGATGAAATATTATACATTGATTTAAAGCACTTTTATTAAGCGCATTAATTATTCCGTTGTACTATACTGTGATATAGCATTAGTACCAACAAAAATAATATTATATTAATATATTATTTTATTTGATACACTACATAGATATAAATCCATTATGTATATTATTAAAGGCGTGATAAGACTAAAATTGTATATATGCAAGATCAAATGAAATATTATAATATTTATTTAAGTAATCTTTAATGCGATAATATTAGAGTTAACACTACCAAGAAAATTAATATTAATAATTGTATCGTTTTTCATTATAAAACTAAATATAGTTTATTATAAAATATAAAAGCAAACTATATATTTAGAAAATAATTCTAAGCCATTTTTAATGATTAATTTCAATATATATACATGGATTGAAGGTTTTAATGGTAGAAAATATAAAATATAATTAAAATATGTAGAATAAATAAATATGATATGGCTACATCCTTGTCTTAAAAAAGTATAATTCCCTTATCTCTCCTATCTAAAATGTAAATATAACAATTTAATTACGCATAGTTTTATATTATACTTTAAAATTTGCATCAATACTTATTTATGCATTAATATTTAATATTTTCTAAGAATTATTATAAAAACAATATACATTTAAAGACTTATTTAAGCTTATAAATACAGTTTTAGTGCTAATTGTCGTTTTAAACCGTGGGAAATATGTGCAAAATATATTATAAAATTACCCAATAAGATATATTTATAAATTGAATTATATAGGAGTAAAAATAAAGTTATTGAAAATGTTAAATATAATTAGAATGGATATATATTAAATAAAAATAATATTAAAATCATGTATATGCAATTAATAAAGAGAGCAATACAGCTTATTTTATAAATGTTATAATTTTAGAAAAAACTGTATTATATATTATAAGAAACAAGTATATAAATATTTAAAATATATTAGAAAAAATATATTTATATACTTTTAGAAATTATACTAATAATAATATTTTTTATTTTTTAGATTTATACAGTCTTTATGTTTTAGAAGGACAGCTATTAAAACAAAAGATATGACATTTATTTTCTATATTAAATTACATGTATAAGGAGATATATTCTAAATTCATTACAATGTTACTTTAATTTTTATAATAATACTCATATGAGTGTTATTAAGGATAACAATTTATACAAAATTGTATTATATATACAATAATAATAAATGTATTAAACACCCCCCAAATAAGGCAATTTATATAACTACCAAAAAGTATATATTGTTCCATATTATCTTTAAATTGATATTAAGAATAATAAAAATATTTTTATTTACAGAAAATTCCTGTATATAGGGTTAAATAATTGTATTATATATTTTAGTATATATATATAATATGATATCCCCTTAACCTAGAGATTATAAATTATATTCCATCATAATGGATGATACTCTAGTATATACACTTTTTGATATTATATTTCCTATAAATTTCATTAAGTTTTATTTTAATAACATTTTCTTAATACATATTTTTACCAATTTTTTTTAAATGGTTTTTTAGTGTGGAAAATTAGATTACTTGAGGAAGCATTTATCCGATGAATTAAGAGGAAAGGCAGAAACTGAATTTAAAAAGATTGCAAATTACAAAAATTACTGCCCTAGTGAAAACTGCGATACTAATCTCGATCAAATTACGATTGGATTTTTATGGTTACTTGAACAATATTTTACTAAATATCCAATTAAAGGTGATAATGAATATAATATTGAACCATTTTTTATATATATTATTTTATGGTTAAGTTACAAATTAAATCAAAGCTCAGAGAACAGTACCACCAAAATATACGATTTTTATACTAAAAATGTAATTAATAATACTAAATATGGTAATTTTATAAGTGATTCCAATAGATATACTAATCTTAAGGATTTCATAGATAAACAAAAAGATTTGCTGAATATTAATATTAAAGATTTGTCTAATTTTTATGATGCATCCAAATTAATATGTAGTATGTATTCTAATAAAGCAACGAATATAAATAAGGATGCACTGTTAAATAATGCGAATGAATTTGTTAAAAAATATCAAGAACTTAATAGAGATTCTAATAATATTGATGGCAGTTCATATAAACAAATATTGTCTGTTTTATCAACTGATTATGATAATATAAAAAATATAAGTACCAATATTACATCTCTTCCAGAGATAACAGCAAACGTTTCTGCACTATCATCTGGAGATACATCAAGTTCTTCGATAGGAACCAAATTATTTACAGTTTTATCGATATTTGGCGCAATAGCATTTTTTTTAGGAATTTCTTATAAGGTAAATAATAAGGAATTTAAAAATATAATATTTAAATATTATTTTCATTAAATATATCCAAACGTTAACAAAAAAATCATGTTTCTTAACATTTTATATTAGTATTCGTTATTTGGATTTCGGAAACAATTTCAAAAACAAAAATTAAGAGAAAAACTAAAAAATGTAAAGAAGAGAATGAATCATTAATATATGATTCGAAGAGAGTGACTATTTCAGGAATAGTAATAATGATTTATATATTTTAAGAAACTGTCTATTGGGGAATAATTTTTGCATAATTTTTATATAGTTTTTATGTTGTGGAACCCATATTGGGGTTATGACTAAGTATTACATTGCATTTAATTTTTTATAATTTGAGCACTAATTTAATATGTGTCATTCCGTATGTTTAATCACAAGATGAAATCAAAAGTCCAAATGGATGACCAAAAATGGGCATAAGTTAATATTAAAGGGGTCACATAACATCTTGTCCATAAGTTATAACATATATAATTGAGTTTCATGTCGATTTAATATGATTAAAATAAATGTCTATATTGCATATATTAATTCATATTATGCTATATCATAATTGGCTATTATATAAGTCTTGATAACCCAAAGCTATATTGAAGTATTCACATCATAATATACAATGCATTTCTTTGTTTGGTGAAGATATTTATTTAGTAAAACTTATTGTTTGTGTCATTATTATTTTGATTTAAATTGTATTTTAATAACCGAACTGTAATAATAGATATTCATAAAATATAGATCCATGGTATATCGAGATTCGATAACACAACGTTATTTATAAAAGGTATTTTATGTATCTAACATTTTTAATAATCAATAAAAATATGCATATTAATAAAAAAATAAATTATAGATATATGTATACTATCCTTTTAACTTTCGATTGTATTTAGTATCATTTTATGTTAATTTTTTAATTAATATTGATATAAATAGTTATATATACATTAATTTATTTACTATAAAGGTATAATATTAGATTGATCATTATTAATTTTTAAACTTTATACTTTTGAGGTACAAACAAATTATTTTTTAAATAGTTAAAAGAAAAAATATAAATATATTAATAAAATTTAATATTATAGTTTGTTATACTTATAAACGACTTGGTATATAAAATTAACGTTATTGTTATAATATATATATAATATTGTATAAATGACTAAAACTGAAATATGTTAAATTTGTGAAACATATACAATTACATATTAATGCAAATTATGATGGTATGTAATAATTAATTTAATTTGAATTAATAATATTTTTATTAGGTTATTATATATATACAAATTCACAAATATATAATTAAATATATTGCTATTACGAAGTAATATGTTCTAGAATGTTTGATTTAAAAACGATGAAACAAGGAAAAATACTAATTGAATTAAAGTATTTCTCTTGAATGAATTAATTATTTCGTTGTACTATACAGTGATATAACAGTAACAATAATAATAGTAATAACAATAGATAAAGTATTAAATACGAACAAATCATTAAATTCATTTGATTTGAATACGTTGATATATATTAATTATATATATTATTAAAGGTATGATAAAATTAAAATTGTATGCACAAAATATCAAATGAAATAATACAATTCCGAATTAGTATTTTGTTAATGTGCTAAAATTAGAATTAACAATACCAAGAAAAATAATATTAATAATTTTATAGTTTTTCATCATAGAAGTAAATATAGTTTATTATAAAATATAAAAGCAAACTATATATTTAGAAAATAATTCTAAGTCATTATTAATGATTAATTTTAATGTATACATGAACTGAAAGTTTAATGTTAAAGAAATACAAGACATAATTAGTTATATAGAATAGGTAAATCTTATATGGTTACATAATTGTCTTAAAAAAGCATACTTCCCTTATCTCTCCTATCTAAAATGCAAATATATCAACCTAAATACACATACTTTTTTATTATACTTTAAAATTTGCATCAATAGTTATTTATATGTTAATAATTAATATCTACTAAGTATCATTTTAAAAACAATATGCATTAAAAGTCTTATTTAAGCTTATAAATACGGGTCAGTGCTAATTCTCGTTTTAAACCGTGGGAAAGATGTGCAAAATATATTATAAAATTATCTAATAAAATATATTTATAAATTGAATTATATAGGAATAAAACTAAAGTTATTGAAAATGTTAAATATAATTGGAATTGATATATATTAAATAAAAATAATATTAAAATTATGTATATGCAATTAAAAAAGGGAACAATGCAACTTATTTTGCAAATGTTATAATTTTATAAAAATAAAAGCTATATAATATTAGAAACAATTATATAAGTATTTAATATATCTTTAAAAATCACTATTTATATACTTTTAAGGATTATAGTAATAATATAATTTTTAATTTTTTAGATTTATACAGTATTTAAGTTTTAGAAGGGCAATCATTAAAACATAAAATATAAATATATACCTTTTCTATGTTCAAACATACTTTAAATTATTTATAAAAGTATATCTATTCTTATAATAAAGTTATACCATATTTTATTAATAATAGTCATTTTTTGTATAAAATTCATTATATATATATTTAACTAAAATGTATTAAGCAACCCTCTATTTAAGGTAATTTAGCTAATTATGATAAATAGATATAGAACGTTTCTTTACTAATAATATTATTATATTATTCTATATTAATTTAATTATTGAAAAACATATAATATATTTAACTACAGACAGTTTTTATTTATAGGGTTAAATTATTTTCGTCACATATTGGGAGCAGTGTATATAAAACAGCATGATTTTATTAAATTTACAAATCAAAAATAAAATTCCATTATAATGAATAAGAAAGTGGTATATGCATTTGTTAATAATAATAATAATCCCCTTTACATTTTTTGATATTGCATTATATTTAAATATCATTAAACTTTATTTTAATAAAATGTTCAATAATATACATTTCTAATAAATGTTTTAAATGTTTTCCTAGTGTGAAAAGTTCGATAATGTATGGGAGGTTTTTTCCGATACATTGACCAGTGATAAAAAGTATGAATTTAAAACAGGAAATTTCTTAGATAGTTATTGTGGTGATAATAATTGTAGTACTGATTACGGAAAAATTAGTGCTGGATTTTTATATTTGTTTAATGGACTCTTTGGGGTTTCTGGTTTGTTTAATTCTCGCGAAACAAGTAACATCAATGTTGTTGAATACATTATGATATGGTTATGTTATATGTTAAACCTGAAGAGTACTCAAGATGGCAGCTTCACCAATCTAAATAATTTTTATAAAGCAAATATAGAAAATCACAACAAGTATAATAGTTTCATTGAGCTTATAAAAAAAAAAAAAGAATTGATGAATATTTCTAATGATAAAGTGTCTAAACTTTATAAGTTATTTAAAATTTTATGTGAAATGTATACTAAAGTTGATGAAGACAATAACAATTGCAATAACTATTTGAAAGATGATAATCAATTTACTAAAATATATAAAGAACTTAATAATGGTCATGATGTTACTAATGATAGTTCCTATAATCAACTATTGTCTACTTTATCAACTGATTATGATAAATTAAAAAATGAATGTAAAAATATTTTGTCCTCTCAACCGAAAGGAACAGAACAAATTCTTGTACAAAGTTCTGTAGATACATCATCAAGTTCATCGATAGGAAACAAATTAATTTCAGTTTTATCGATATTTGGTGCAATAGGATTTCTTTTGGGAATTTCTTATAAGGTATATAATAAAGAATTTAAAAATTATTTTCATTAAATATATGCAAACGTTAACAAACAAAACATACTTTATTAAAATTTTATATTAGTATTCGTTATTTGGATTTCGGAAACGATTTCAAAAACAAAAATTAAGAGAAAAAATAAAAAATATAAAGAAGAAAATGAATCAATAAAATATGATTCAAAGAGAGTGACTATTTCAGGAATAGTAATAATGGTTGATATATCTAAGAATCTATCTATTTAAAAATAATTTTTGATCAAAATATGTGAATAATTTTTATATAGTTTTTATGTCATGGCGGTTGAAGTTATGTTTGTAGAACCCACATTCGGGTTAGGGCTATGTATTACATTGCATTTAATTTTTTATAATTTTAATACTAATTTAATATATGTATCATCACGTATATTTAATCAGAAGATGAAGTTAAAAAGTTAAAATATGCAACCAAAAGGGGAATAATCTAACATGAAAGGTATCAATAGCATATTTCCCATAAAGTATAATATATACAATTGTGTGTTTATTCCGATTTAATATTATTAAAACAAAATGTCTATATTGTATATATTAATATAGATATTAACTATATATGAAATAGTATTATGGAATACCATAATTGCCTATTATATATGCCTTGATAACCCAAAGCTATATGGAATTATGCATATCATAATATGTTTCTTTATTTGATGATAATTTTATTTAGTAAAACTTATATCTTGTATCATATTTATTTAGATTCAAATTATTTTATCCAACTGAACTATAATAATATAGATTCATAAAATATTATCGACATTCGACAATACAACGTTATCTATAAAAGGCATTTTATGCATCTAACGTTTTTAATAATCAATAAAAATATGCATATTAATAAAAAAATAAATTATAGATATATGTATACTATCCTTTTAATTTTTGATTATATATAGTATCATTTTATCCTAATGTTTTAAATTTAAATAATAGAGATATTAATATATACATTAATTTATTTACTATAAAGGTATACTATTAGATTAATCACTATTAATTTTGAATTTTATAGTTTTGAGGTATAAATAAATTATATTTTAAAATAGTTAAAAAATAAAATATAAGTATATTAATAAATTTTTTATCATATTTTGTTTTAATAATTATAAATAATATGATAGATAGAATAACGTTAATGTTATATACCTATAATATAAACTGGTAAAATATTATTCAATAACTAATATTGAAATATTGTTTTTTGTGGAAAATTAATATAATTAAACATTAATATTATCGAAAAGACACATAATAATACATTATAAAGGTATCAATGTTATATATTTGTTAAAGATTCAATTTGGAATTTATAATTTTATATTATAAAATATGGATTAATGGAGGGGTTAAAGATTCAATCAACGTTAAACTTCTTTTTATTATTCCATATTAACGTATATTATATTGTCGTTGTTTTATTATAGAATTAATAAAATATAGAATTTTTAATAAATTATTTGAATGTATATACATTGATAACTATAACAATATAATATATAAGATAAAAATGAACAGTGCATAACATTTAACGAATATTTATCTAAATATATATATTAAAAGAGTAAAGATATCTTATCTCTCTCCTCTTAAAGTGAAATATAATAACTTAATTAAACATAGTTTTCTATTATACTTTAAATTTTCCATCAATACTTATTTATAAGTTAATATTTAGTATTTAATTAGTATTATTTTAAAAACAATATACATATAAAAACGTATCTAAGCTTACAAATACAGGTTCAGTGCTAATTGTTTTAAAACGTGAAAATTATGCGTAAAATATATTGTAAAATTACTCAATATGGTATATTTATAAATTGAAGTATGTAAAAATCAAAATATAGTTATTGGAATCATTAAAAACAATATAAATTTATATAATTTGCATAGAAATGGAACAATATAACTTTGTAAATGTTATAATTTAAATAGAATATTGGTATATATTATAAGAAACAAGTATATAAATATATATTTATATACTTTTAAAAATTATACTAATAATAGATTTATTAAAGCATGAGAAAAAATTTGTATTTTTCTATATTGAAACACAAATATAAGAGGGAGTGTTTTAAATTCATTACTAAACTACTTAAATTTTTATAATAAAATTATAATGGATGTTACTAATAATCATAAATTATATTATACATCTGACCAAAATGTATTAAATATCTCCAATTTAAGGCAGCTTAGTAGTTATCAAAAAAAGGAATAGACCGTTTCTTTAGTAATAATATTATTCTATATTAATTTAATTAGTGAAAAACTTATAATATATTTAACTATAGATCGTTGTTATATATAGGGTTAAAGTATTTGCGTCGCATATTTGGTGCATTGTATATAAAACAGCATGCTTTTACTCAATTTAGAAATCAAAAATAAAATTCGATCACAATGGATAAGGATGTGGTATATGCATTTTTTAATAATAATAATTATCTTTACATTTTTTGATATTGTATTATATATATCATTAAACTTTATTTTAATAAAATTTTCAATAATACACGTTTTTATTAATTGTTTTTAAATGATTTCTTAGTGTGAAAAGTTCAAGAATGTATGGACAAATTTAGAATATGATTCGAGTACTGAAAGCTATAAATTTAAAGATGATAATGATTTCAAAGAGTACTGTACTGATGTAAATTGTGAAGAGGATATCAATAAAATTAATGCTGCATGTTTATTTTTGTTTAATGAACTCTTTGGGAGTTCTGACTCGTTTAATTCTGTTGCAAAAGGTAACATCAATATTGTTGAGTACATTATGATATGGTTAAGTTATATGCTAAACTTTACCACAATTGATGAAAGTGGCAGTATAGAGCTTTTTTATGAAATATATATAAAGGATTGTGATAAGTATAACAACAAAATAGATGGTGTTACTGCTTATAATAGTTATAAGGATCTTATAGATAAAAAAGAAGATTTGATAAGTATTTATGTTAAAGATATATCTAAATTTCATGATGCATTTAATACATTATGTATGATGTATATTGAATTTGATTCAGAAAATGCAGATTGCAAGAATTATTTAGAAAAAGCTAAAAAGTTTGTTGAAATATATGATGAACTTAATGAATATTATAATAATGGTAAAGGCAGCCCCTATAATCAATTATTATCTACATTATCAAATGATTATAATAGGTTTAAAAATAAATGTAATAATCTTCCATCACTTTCAACATATTCACGAAAATTAGTAATAAAAAGGGCACTAATTCCAATTGCATTTATATTTGTTGCCGTATTAATTTTCTTGGGAATTGCATATAAGGTAAATAATAAGTCAATTAAACAATATATTCAGACTGGTTAATTTGTGAATATAAATAAATTATACATTTTTAAAAATTTTTATATTAGTATTCGTTACTTGGATTTCGGAAACGATCTCAAAAGCAATGTTTAAGAGAAAGAATAAAAAATATAAAGAAGAAACTGATCATTAATAAATTATTCTGAATATGACGATTGATGTATTTTAAGAAACTGTCTATTTCGAAGTAATTTTTGCATAATTTTTATATAGTTTTTATGTTGTTGAACCCATATTCGGGTTAGGGCTAACTATTATATTGCATTTAATTTTTTATAATTTAAACACTAATTTAATATATGTATCATCCCGTATGTTTAATTTCAAGATGAAATTCAAAAGCCAAATATGCAACAAAAAATGGGCACAAGTTAATATGAAAAGGACCATAAAACTTTTTTTCATAAGTTATAATATATATAATTGAGTGTTAATATATATTTAATATGATTAAAGTAAAATAACTATATTGCATATATTAATTCATATTATGCTATATCATAATTGCCTATATAAACGTTAATATATGGTTATATTGAATTATGCATATCATAATATGTTTCTTTATTTGGTGAAATATTTTATTTAGTAAAACTTGTTATTTGTATCATATTTATTTTAATTTAAATCATATTTTTATAACCGAACAGTATAATATTATTATATATGAGGTATATATTATAATTCGATTAGTTTTGAATATTCATATACATTACAATATACCTTCATATTAATGATTATATTTTTAATGTTAATTAAGCATATTACCAATATATAATAGATATTCATAAAATATAGATACATGCAATATCGATCGAGAATCGACAATATAACATAATCTATAAATTATTGTTATGCTTCTAACATTTTTTGAAGTTGTAATTGTAGTTATTATTATCTTCTTGTATTAATAGAAGTTGATTTGTACGTTTTAACTTATCATAAAGGTAGAACATTATATTAACTACTATTAATTTTTAAACTTTATATTTTGAGCTATAAATATATTATATTTTAAAATAGTTAAAAAATAAAATATAAGTATATTAATAAACTTTAATATTATAGATATGATGCATTATTATATGCCTATACATATAATCTAGAAATTACCAATAGTTAATATTAAAATATTGTTTTATTGTGAAACCTTCATATAATTTAATATTAATTTTATCGAACAGACATAATAATACATTATATATTTGTTAATGATCCAATTTAGAAATTTTAGTTTTATATTCTAAAAATATGGATTAATGGAGAAAGGGTTAAATACTTAATTAATATTAAATATCATTTTATTATTCAATATTATATTATCATAGTTTTTTGTAGAATTAATAAAATATAGAATTTTTAACAAATTAGTTGAATGTATTTACATTGATAACTATACAATAAAATGTATAAAATAAAATGAATTATGTAGAACATTTAATGAATATTTTCTAAATTTATATATTAAAATAGCAATATATCTTATCTCTCTCCTCTTAAAGGACAATATAACAACCTAATTAAACATAGTTTTCTATTATACTTTAAAATATTATTAATATATATTTATATTTTAATATTTGCTAAGTATTATTTTAAAAATAACATGCATTCAAAGAATTATTTAAGCTTATAAGTACGGGTTCAGTGCAAATTGTTTTAAAGAATGGAAAATATGGTAAAATATATTATAAATTTGCCCAATAAGATATACTTCTAAATTGAAGTATATAGGAATAAAAATAAAGATATCGGACTCATTAAAATGGATTATGAATTTATCTACATTCATTAAAAACAATATAAATTTATATAATTTGCATAGAGATGTAAATAACATAACTTAATTTGAAAACATTATAATTTTAACAAAACATTGTATATAGTATTAGAAGCAAATATATAAAAGTTTAATATATTTTAAGGATTATAGTAATAATATAATTTTTAATTTTTTAGATTTATACAGTATTTAAGTTTTTGAAAGACAATTATTAAAACATAAGATATCAATATATTCCTTTTCTATGTTCAAACATACTTTAAATTATTTATAAAGTATATTAATTTTATAATAAAGTTATACCATATTTTATTAATAATGGCCTTTTTTATATAAAATGCATCATATATTTAATCAAAAGTTTATTAAGCATCCCTCTATTTAAGGTAATTTAGCTAATTGTCATAAATAAGTATAATATGATTTTAGTAATACTACTGTATTATTAGTCTATATTAATTTAATTATTGAAAAACTTATATATTTAACTACAGACAGTTGTTATATATAGAGTTAAAGTATTAGCGTCACATATTTGGTATAGTATATATAAAAACAGCATGATTTTATTCAATTTACAAACCAAAAATAAAATCCCATTATAATGAATAAGCAAATGGTATATGCATTTTTTTAAAAATAATAGTTTCCTTTACATTTTTTTTATATTGTATTACATATAAATATCATTAAACTTTATTTTAATAAAATTTTTAATAATTCGCATTTTTATTAATTGTTTTTAAATGTTTTTTTAGTGTGAAAAGTTCCAGGAGGTAAGGAGCTCGCTTCCCGATCAATTGAACAGTAGTGGATATTATCAATTTAAAGATGAAGATTTTTTAAATAATTATTGTGATAGTAATCAATGTCATAGTGATTACGATAAAATAAGTGCTGGATGTTTATATTTGTTGGATCAATTATATAAGGATTCTGGTGTGTTACCCTCTCCAAAAGATAGTAACCCCTATATTGTTGATTACATTTTGATATGGTTAAGTTATATGTTAAACCTGGGCAAAAGTGAAAACAAAATTATGGATGATTTTTATAATCCATACATAAATAGTTGTGATAAGTATAAGACAGAAATAAGTGAATTAAAAGAGCATGTGAATTATAAGGGTCTTATAGATAAAAGAAAGGAATTTTTGTATATGGATAGTAATATTGTACCTAAATTTTATGAAGCATTTAAATCATTATGTAACTTGTATAATGAACTTGATTATGAAACAAAAAATTGCAAGAATTATTTGGAAGGTGATAATGAATTTGATAAAAAATATAAAGAACTTAAAGATTCTGATATTACTAATAGCAGTCCATATAAAGAAATATTGTCTACTTTATTAAAGGATTATAATGATTTTAAAAAGGAATGTAAAGAAATTTTATCCTCTCCACCGGAAAAAACAAAAGAAAATATTGGACAAATTCTTGGACAAGATTATGAACTTACTTTTGAACAAGATTCTGAACAAAATATAGATAATTCTGATGTTGCATTATCAAGTTCATCGATAGTAAGCAAATTAATTCCAGTTTTATTGATATTTGGTGCAATACCAATTTTTTTGGGGATTTCTTATAAGGTAAATAATAAGGAATTAAAAAATATTACATTTAAATATTATTTTAATTATATATATGTAAACGTTAACAAAAAAATCATACGTTTCTTAACATTTTATATTAGTATTCGTTATTTGGATTTCGGAAACGATTTCAAAAACAACAAATAAGAGAAAAACTAAAAAATAAAGAATAAAATGGATTATTAATATATGATTCGAAGAGTAGTGACTATTCAAGGAATAAAATAATGGTTGATATATGTTAAGAAACTGTTTATTTGGAGATAAGTAATTTTTTCATAATTTTTATATAGTTTTTATGTTGTGAGTCAGAGTTATGTCTGTGGACCACATATTTGGGTTAGGGTTAAGTATTATATTGCATTTAATTTTGTATAATTTGAACAATAATTAAATACATGTACCATCCTGTATGTTTAATCATGCGGTAAAGCCTAAATATGCAACCAAAAAAGGGGTACTACCATTAATATGAAAAGAGCCACATAAAATTTTTTCATAAATTATAATATATATAATTTAGTGTTCATATCGATTTAATATGATTAAAAAAAATGTCTATATTGCATATATTAATTCATATTATGATATATCATAATTATTTATTATATAAGACTTGTTAACCCAGAGATATATTGAATTATGCATATCATAATACGCAATATATTTATTTATTTGATGAAACATTTTATTTAATAAACTTATTATTTGTATCATATTTGTTTTAATTTAAATTTTATTTTAACAACCGAACTGTAATAATAGATATTCATAAAATATCGATCGAGAATCGATAATGCAGCGTTATCTATAATAAGCATTTTATGCATCTAACATTTTTAATAATCAATAAAAATATGCATATTAATAAAAAATACATTATAGATATATGTATACTATCTTTTTAATTGTCGATTATATTTAGTATAATTTTCTCTATTTCTTTATATTTCAATTAAGGTTTTAAATTCAAATAATAGAGATAGTTCTATATACATTAATTTATTTCCAATAAAGATATAATATTAAATTAATCACTATTATTTTTAAAATTTATAGTTTGAGGTATATATGAATTAGAAATATATTATATTTAAAATAGTTAAAAAATAAAATATAAGTATATTAATAAATTTTCATATCATATTTTGTTCTAATAATTATAAATAATATTATAGATATAATGCGTTATTATTATACGCCTATACATATAAACTAGCAAAATACTCTACCAATAATTAATATTGAAATATTATTTTATTGTGAAACATTCATATAATTAAATATTAATATTATCGAAAAGACACATAATAATACATTATAAAGGTATCAATCTTATATATATTGTTAAAGGTCCAATTTGATACATGTGGTTTTATATTATAAAAAAATGGATAAATAGAGAAAAGTCTAACGACTCAATGTTAAATTTTCATTTTATTATTCCATATTAACACGTATTATATTATTAGCGTTTTACCATAGAATTAATAAAATATTGAATTTTTAATAAATTATTTGAATTTATATACATTGATAACTATAACAATAAATATATATATGTATATAATAAAAATGAACAATGTAGAAAATTTAACGAATATTTATCTAAATTTATATAATAAATATATCTTATCTCTCTTCTCTTAAAGGGGAATATAACAACCTAATTAAACATAGTTTTCTATTATACTTTAAAATATCATCAGTAGGTATATATGTTTAATATTTACTAAGTACTATTTAAAAGCTATTTACATTCAAAGACTTATTTAAGCTTATAAATACGGGTTCAGTGCTAATTGTTGTTTTAAAAAATGGAAAAAATGGGGAAATATATTATAAAATTACCCAATAAGGAATACTTATAAATTAGAATATGTAGAAATAAAAATAAAGTTATTTAAAATGTTAAAATATAATTGGAATGTATATATATTAATTAAAAGTAATATTAAAATGATGTAATTTGGATAGAAAATGGAGAATATAACTTAATTTGAAAATACTATAATTTTAGAAAAAACTATATTATATATTATAAGAAACAAGTATATAAATATTTAATATATTTTAAAAAATTATTATTTATACGGTTTTAAGGATTATAATAATAATAAAACTTGTTTATTTTTAAATTTATACAGTATTTAAGTTTTAGGGCGTTGTTTACGTTCAATATTAAAGGATATGTATATATTTTTTAAATTCTTTATAAAATTATATCCATTTTTACAATAAATTTTACCAAGTGTTAGTAAAAATAGAAATTTTTTGTATAAAATGTATTAAGCAACCCTCTATTTAAGGTAATTTATCTAAATGTCATAAAATAAGTATAATATGATTTTAGTAATACTACTATATTATTATTTTATATGAAGTTAAAATTAAGAATATATATAACGAAAGATAATTGGTATGTAAAGAGCTTAAGTAAATATAACATATATTTATGCAATATATATAAATAACATCATCCCACATAATCTCCAAATTATAACGGAATTTCATTATAATGGGTGCTAATCTGGTATATATCCTTTTTCTTACATTATTTGGATGTTGCATTAACTATAAATTATATTAATTTTCATTTTAGTAACATTTATATTAATGCATTTTTTTGTTTAATTCGTAAAATATATTCGTAGTGTGATGGACTTAAAATGGCCGATAATGGTCTTGTCTTCGATCGAGATTCTCAAAATTATAAGTTCACAGGAATTCATACCAATCTGCATTGTCCTGGTAATAATTGTGATAATGATGATAACAAAAAAATTAGTTCTGCTTTTATAGCATTTTTAGTTTTCTTTAAGGATTTTGGTGATATGAAAAATTTAGAGAGTGATAAACTTGCTGAATACGCTATTTTATGGTTAAGTCACAAACTGAATCAAAAAGCACAAAATGGAACCACCACATTAAACGATTTTTATACTAAACATATAGAAACAAATAGTAAATATGATCAGAAAACAATTGGTGATAGTTATAATAAGATTAATATCGATATAAAACAAAAAATAAAATCGATGAATATTGATATTAAAGATATATCTAATTTTTATGAAGTATTTAAATTATTATGTAAGATGGATAGTGAAGTTGATAAAACAAAAACCCAATGCAATAAATGTTTAATAAATGCTGGAGAATTTTATGAAAAATATGAAAAACTTAAAAATGGTTTAGATATTAATAAAGGAAGTTCTTATTTTCAACTATGGTTAAGTTTATCAAAAGATTATGACAAATTTAAAGAGAAATATAATGCACGTGGATGTAATAATATCAAATTCCTTGAAACTTGTCCACGAAGTTCAGTGACAAATAGTCCAGTGACAGAATGTTCAGTGACAAAAAGTCAAGTGACAAATAGTCCAGTGACAAATAGTCCAGTGACAGAATGTTCAGTAACAAAAAATACACTAATTACAATTGGAATTATATTTATTGCAGCATCAATTTTATTGGGAGTTTCTTATAAGGTAAATAATAAGGAATTAAAAAAAATATTATATATATGTAAACATTAACGAACAACCCTACGCTTCTTAAAATTTTATATTAGTATTCGTTATTTGGTTTTCGGAAACGATCTCAAAAACCCCATTTAAGAGAAAAGCTAAAAAAGTAAAGAAGAAACTGATCATTAATATATTATTCGAAGAGTAGTGACTATTTCAGGAATAGTAATAATGATTAATATATTTTAAGAAACTGTCTATTTCGAAGTAATTTTTGCATAATTTTTATATAGTTTTTATGTTGTGGGTCAGGATTGAGATTATGTTTGTAGACCCCACGTTTGGGTTAGGGTTAAATATAATATTTCATTTAATTTTGAATAAATTTATAATATTTATTGGTTTGCAAATGTTGATCAAATGTATTTACCATCCCCGTATGTTTAATTTCGAGATTGTGTCTAAATATTCAACCAAAAAAGGGGGTACATAACATTTTATAAGTTATAATACTTATACATAATTCGTTAATATATATTAAATGTGACAATATTATAACTTCGCATTGTATATATTACTACAATTTTTTGGTTAACCATGCATAAGAGCCTTTATTATCTATTATATAAAGATTGTTAATCCAGAGTTATATTGAATTATACATTACACAATACATTTCTTTATTTGATGAAATATTTTATTTAGTAAAACTTATAATTTGTGCCACTAATATTTGATTTAATTATAACTTTCCAACCAAACTATATAGTAATATTTCATATCAAGGTAAAATTATAATTTAATCCATTCTGAATATCCCTTTACAATATAATATACCTTCATATTAATATATGTTTTTTTAAGATTAATTGAACATATTACTAATATATAATATATATTCATAAAATATAGATGCATGGGATATCGATTGAAAATCGACAATGTAACGTTGTCTATAAAATATTATTACGCTTCTAACATTTTTTAGTAATACATAAAAAATACACTATATACAACACTTTTTAAGTTTTATTGTAGTTACTATTCTCTTTTTGTATTTCCTTTACATTTTTATTAAAATTAATTAATATGAATAGAAATTGCTTTATATGCCATAATTTATTTATCATAAGATACAATAATAGATAAATCACTATTAATTTTTAAATTTTATATTTTGAGGTATAAATAAATTAAATTTTAAAATAGTTAAATGAAAAAATATAAGTATATAATATAATTTAATGTTATAGTTTGTTATAATACTTATAAACAACTTGGTATATAACATTAACGTTATTGTTCTAATATATATAATATTGTACCAATGGCTAAAACTGAAATATGTTAAATTTGGAAATATATACAATCATATATTAATGCAAAATATACAGAAAATGAATGTAATAATTAATTTGAACTAATAATGTTTTTATTAGGTTATTATGGATATAAAAACTCTAAATTTATAATTTAAATATATTGTTATTACGAAATATTATGTTCTAAAATGTTATACTTTAAAACAATGAAACAAAAAAATTATTAATTGATATAAAGTATTTTGATTAAGCGCATTAATTATTCCGTTGTATTATACAGTGATGTAGCAGTAACAATAATAATAGTAATAACAATAGAAAAACGTATTAAATACGAACAAACCATTAAATTCATTTGATACACTATATGGGTATAAATTCATCATATATAGTATTAAAGGTATGGTAAGATTAAAATTGTATGCATACAAGATCAAATGACATATTATAACATTTATTTAAGTATGTATTAATGCGATAATATTAGAATTAACACTACCAAGAAAAATAATATTAATAATTTTATAGTTTTTCATCATAGAACTAAATATTGTTTATTATAAAATATAAAAGCAAACTATATATTTAGAAAATAATTCTAAGCCATTTTTAATGATTAATTTTAATATATATACATGGGTTGAAAGATTTAATGGTATAAAATATAAAACATAATTAAACTATGCATAATAAGTAAATCTTATATGGCTACATCCTTGTCTTAAAAAAACATACTTCCCTTATCTCTCCTATCTAAAATGTAAATATAACAATTTAATTATGCATAGTTTTATATTATACTTTAAAATTTGCATCAATATTTATTTATGTGTTAATATTTACTAAGTATCATTTTAAAAACAATATACATTTAAAGACTTATTTAAGCTTATAAATACGGGACCAGTGTTAATTGTCGTTTTAAACCGTGAGAAAGATGTGCAAAATATATTATAAAATTACCCAATAAGATATATTTCTAAATTTAATTATATAGAAATAAAAATAAAGTTATTGAAAATGTTAAATATAATTGGAATTGATATATATTAAATAAAAATAATATTAGAATTATGTATATGCAATTAAAAAAGGAACAATGCAACTTATTTTATAAATGTTATAATTTTAGAAAAAATATATTATATATTATAAGAAAAAGTATATACAAATTTAATATATTTTAAAAAATTACTGGTTATATACTTTTGAGGATTATAGTAATAATATAATTTTTTATTTTTTAAATTTGTACAGTATTTAAGTTTTAGAAGGGCAATCATTAAAACATAAAATATAAATATATACCTTTTCGACGTTCAAACATACTTAAATTATTTATAAAAGTATATCCATTTTTATAATAAAGTTATACCAGATGTTAGTAAGAACAGCATTTTTTGTATAAAATGCATCATATTTATATTTAATCAAAACTGTATTAACTAAACCCTCTATTTAAGGTAATTTAGCTAATTGCCATAAAATAATTATAATATTATTTTAGTAATACTACTATATTATTATTCTATATTAATTTGATTATTGAAAAACTTATAATATATTTAGCTACAGACAGTTTCTATATATAGGGTTAAAGTATTAGCGTCACATATTGGGGACATCGTATATAAAATAGCATGACTCTACTCAATTTACAAATATAAAATGAAATTCTATCACAATGAATAAGCAAGTGGTATATGCATTTTTTAATAATAATAATTTCCTTTACATTTTATGATATTATATTATATATATCATTAAACTTTTCTTTAATAAAATTTTCAATAACACATGTTTTTATTAATTGTTTTTAAATGATTTCTTAGTGTGAAAAGTTCGAGAGTGTATGGGATAAATTTCCTGATGAATTGGACAGTGATAATAAGTATCAATTTAAAACAGAAAATTTCTTAGATAGTTATTGTTTTAATAATGAATGTAAAGGTGATCTCGATAAAATTAATGCCGGATTTTTTTATTTCCTTAATCAATTCATTGGGAGTTCTTGGTCATCGTATTATGCGCAAAATAATATAAATATTGTTGATTATATTATTCTATGGTTAAGTTATATGTTAAACCTAAAACCACAAGTAGGAAATGTGAAGAATCTAGAATATTTTTATAGTACAACTATAAATAATGATAGGTATAAAAATTCTATACCTGATGTTACAGATTATAAAAATTATAAGGATCTTATAGATCAAAAAAAATATTTTTTGGGTATGGATAAAAATATTATATTTAATTTTTATGAAGTATTTAAATTAATATGTGAAATGTATACTAATTTTAATGAAACGAGATCACATTGCTCAATCTGTTCGCAAAATGCTAATAAATTTGTTAATAAATATAAAGAAATGAATAAAAACTCTGTTATTACTAGTAATAGTTCCTATAATAAACTATTGTCTACTTTATCAAATGAATATATTAATTTTAAAAATTATTATACTAGTAAATGTAGTAGTTGTAAGGATATTCCATCCCTTCCATCAGTAGAAAAAATACAAAGTCCTGAGCAATTTTCTGGACAAGGTTCTGAAGATACACCATCAAGTTCGTCGATAACAAGCAAATTATTTACAGTTTTATCGATATTTGGTGCAATAGGATTTTTTTTAGGAATTTCTTATAAGGTAAATAATAAAGAATTAAAAAAAAATTGTTATATATATGCAAGCATTAACAAACAGCCGTACGCTTCTTAAAATTTTATATTAGTATTCGTTATTTGGATTTCGGAAACGATTTCAAAAACAAAAATTAAGAGAAAAAATAAAAAATATAAAGAAGAAAATGAATCATTAATATATGATTCGAGGAGAGTGACAATTTAGGAATAATAATAATTATTTATATATTTTAGGAAACTGTCTGTTAGGAAGTAATTTTTGCATAATTTTTATATTGTGGGTCGGGGTTGTGGTTATGGAACCCATGTTCGGGTTAGAGTTAAGTATTATATTGCATTTAATTTTATATAATTTGAACACTAATTAAATATATGTACCATCCCTATATGTTTAATCTCTAGATGAAGCTTAAATATACAACAAAAGGATACTGCCATTAATTTGAAAAGGACCACATCACATTTTTTCATAAGTTATAATATATATAATTGAGTGTTCATCCTGATTTAATATGATTAAAATAAAATGTCTATATTGTATATATTAATATAGATATATGCTATATAATAATTTTCATTATATAAAACATGTTATTCAGAGACTATATTGAATTATGCATATCATAATATGTTTCTTTATTTGATGAAAATTTTATTTAGTAAAACTTATAACTTGTATCATATTTATTTTGATTCAAATCATGTTATCCAACTGAACTATAATAATAGATATTCATAAAATATAGATGTTAGAGTTTCGATCGAGAATCGACAATGTAACATAATCTATAAAATATTATTATGCTTCTAACATTTTTTTTAATACATAAAAAATTGAACTATATATAATATTTTTTAAGTTTTAATTATGTTACTATTCCCTTTTTGTATTTCCTTTACATTTGTATTAATAGAATTTGCATTATATACGTTAATTTATTTATCATAAGGTATAATAATAGATTAATCACTATTAATTTGTAAATTTTAAAGATATGAGGTATATATAAATTGGAAATATATTATAAATAGTTAATTGAAAAAATATAAGTATATTAATAAAATTTAATGTTATAGTTTGTTTTAATAATTATAAATAATATGATAGATAAAATGCGTTATTATTATATATTTATACATATAAACTAATAAAATACTCTACGAATAACTTATATTGAAATATTGTTATATTGTGAAATCTTCATATAATTAAATATTAATATTATTGAAAAGACACATAATAATACATTATAAATGTATCATTTTTGTATATTTGTTAAAGATCCAATTTGGGATATGTGATTTTGTATTTAAAAAACTGGATAAATAAAGAAAAAGTTAAAGATTCAATTCATGTTAAATTCCATTTTATTATTACATATTAATGCGTATTATATTATTAGTTTTTATTGAATAATAATTTTTTAATCTAAATTAGCATGGTTTTATCGTAGAATTAATAAAATATAGAATTTTTAACAAATTACTTGAATATATATACATTGATAACTATAACAATAAAATTTATAAGATAAAAATGAATAATGCAGAACATTTAGCGAATATTTATCTAAATTTATATATTTAAAGAGCAAATATATCTTATCTCTCTCCTCTTAAATGACAATACAACAACCTAACCAAACATAGTTTTTTATTATACTAAAAAATTTGCATCAATACTTATTTATGTATTAATATTTAATATTTACTAAGTATGATTTTAAAAACTATTTACATTCAAAGACTTATTTAAGCTTATAAATACGGGACCGGTGCTAATTGTTGTTTTAACAGTGGAAAAGATGCGTAAAATATATTGTAAATTATCCGATAAGGTATACTTCTAAATTGAAGTACATAGGAATAAAAACAAAATTATTGTACTCATTAAAATGAATTGTGAATCTATCTATATTCATTAAAAACAATATAAAATTATATAATTTGCATATAGATGTAAGTAGCATAACTAAATTTGAAAATATTATAATTTTAGAAAAAACTATATTCTATATTATAAGAAACAAATATGTAAATATTTAATATATTTTAAAAAATGACTATTTATATATTTTAAGGATTATAGTAATAATAGATTTATTAATTTTTACATATTTACAGGCTCATGGATATAAATATATTTGTTAAAGCATGAGAAACAAATTTGTATTTTTCTATATTGAGACAAATATAAGTGGATGTATTTTAAACTCATTCAAATTTCCTTAAATTATTATAATAAAATTATAATGGATATTATTATTAATCATAAATTTAAGTATAAATTATGTTATAAATATTACTAAAATGTATTAGATATCTCCAATTTAAGGCAGTTTAGCTAATTTTCATAAATATATATAAACTTACTATGATGTTACTATTGTATTATTACTTTACATTAATTTTAAATTAACATTAAAAATAAAATGTGATTAACTACAGATAATTGTTATATAGAGAATCCAATTTTACGTCCCTATTTTGATGCAGTATATATTAAATTAATATGATGTACTTAATTTATAGTTCAAAAATAATTTTCCAATATGTTGACTAGTAAAATGGTACATACAATTTCTTGAATAAAAATGTTTGTTATTACACAATTTTGATATTTTATTATCTATAAATTAATAATAAGTTCATTTTAATAGACATTTTTATATGATTTTTTAAAATGGTTTCTTAGTGTGATCAGTTTGATACTATGTGGAGGGCTTTTCCCGATGAATTGAATTCTGGAGAATATGATTTTAAAGGTGGATCGCTCAATATCTATTGCTCTAATAGAAAATGTGAAAATGATATCGATAAGATTAATGCTGGATCTTTATGGTTATTTAAACAATTTTATGGAAGTTCATATAATTTTTCGAGTAATGCAAATGGAAATATGAATATTGTTACATACATTATGACATGGATAAGTTATAAGTTAAATCAAAAACCACAAAAGGAAATCACCAAGTTTAACGATTTTTATAGTAAGCATATGGAAAATGTTGAGGAGTATAAAAAGACTATAGATGGTGCTACGGGATATAAAAATTATATTGATCTTATAAATCAAAATAAATTGATGGATATTGATATTAGTGTTATGTCTAAATTTTATGATTTATTTAAAAACATATGCAGCATGTATATCAATATTGGTAAAAAAAACAAGGGCGAGATGTATTTAGAATACGCTAAAAAATTTGCTAATGAATACAAACAACTTTTTAATGATAATGATAATAATGAAGGGAATTCATATAATAAAATATTGTCGGCATTATCAAGTGATTATTATAATTTTGAAAAAAACAAAGTTGATGGTAAACCAATAAATCTTCCTTCGCTACCAACAAAAAAAACAGTTGAAAATGTTGACATATCAAATCCTAAAGAAACACAAGATGTCTCCTTGAGTGAAACGCCAGCATCAAGTTATGAAGCTAAAGTATCAGATTCTGATTCAACATTACCAAGTCCATCACAAGTAAATAAATTAATTTTAATTCCAATTATATTTGTTGCAACATTAATTTTATTAGGAATTGCATATAAGGTAAATAATAAGTCAATTAAAAATATATACACACTGAGTAATTTATTAATATAAATAAATTATACATTTTTTTTAATTTTTATATTAGTATTCATTATTTGGATTTCGGAAACGATCTCAAAAACAATATTTAAGAGAAAAGATAAAAAGATAAAAAAATAAAGAAGAAAATGGATCATTAATATATGATTTGAAGAGTAGTGAATATTTCAGGAATAGTAATAATAATTAATAAATTTTAAGAAACTGTCTATTTGGAAATAAGTATTTTTTTGTCATAATTTTTATATAGTTTTTATATTGTGGGAACCATATTGGGTTAGGGTTATACATTATATTGCATTTATTTTTGTATAATTTTAAAATTAATTAAATATATGTATCATCCCGTATGTTTAATCTCGAAATGATGCCTAAATATGCAACCAAAAGGGGCACTGCCATTAATATAAAGAGCCACATACCATTTTTTCATAAGTTATAATATATATAATTAAATTTTAATATTGATATTGGCTATATATTAATTCATATTATGCTATATCATAATTGTCTATTATATAAGTCTTGATAACCCAGAGTTATATTGAATTATGCATATCATAATATATTTTTTTATTTGATGAAACATTTTATTTAGTAAAACTTATAATTTGTATCATATTTGTTTTAATTTAAATCATATTATCAAACTGAACTTTAATAATATATATTCATAAAATATAGATGCATGGGATATCGATCGGGAGTCGACAATACAACGTTATCTATAAAAGGCATTTTATGCATCTAATATTTTTAATAATATAATAAAAAATTACATTATATATGTGTATACAATTCTTTTAATTTTTTATTATATATAGTATCATTTTATTTTAATGTTTTAAATTCAAATAATCGAAATAGTTATATATATTTTAATTTATTTACTATAAAGGTATAATATTAGATCAATCACTATTAATTTTAAGCTTTATAGTTTTGAGGTATATATAAATTGGAAACATATATTTAAATAGTTAAAAAATAAAATATAAGTATATTAATAAAATATAATGTTATAGTTTGTACTAATAATTATAAATAATTAGATAGATAGAATAACGTTATTATTATACCCCTATAAATATAATATAATAAATTACTCTACTAGTAACTAATATTGAAATATTGTTTTTTTGTGAAAAATTAATATAATTAAACATTAATATTATCGAAAAGAAAAATAATAATGCATTATAAAGGTATCAATGTTATATATTTTGTTAAAGATCCAATTTGGGATTTGTAGTTTTATATTCTAAAAATATGGATTAATGGAGAAAGGGTTAAATACTTAATTAATATTAAATATCATTTTATTATTCAATATTAACGCGTATTATATTATTATTGTTTTTTGTAGAATTAATAAAATATAGGATTTTTAATAAATTATTTGAATATATATATACATTGATAACTATAACAATAGAATATATAAGATAAAATGAACTATGTAAAACATTTATCAAATATTTATTTAAATTTATATATTAAAATAGCAATATATCTTATCTCTCTCCTCTTAAAGGTAATATAGCAACCTAACTAAACATAGTTTTCTATTATACTTTAAATTTACATCAATACTTATTTATTTGTTAATATTTACTGAGCATTATTTTAAAAAAATATGCATTCAAAGACTTATTTAAGCTTATAAGTACGGGTTCAGTGCTAATTGTTGTTTTAGAGAGTGGAAATTACGCGTAAAAAATATTATAAAATTACCCAATAAGGTATATTGGAATAAAAATAAAGTTATTTAGCACATTAAAATGAATTTTGAATTTATTTACATTCATTAAAAACAATATAAATTTATATAATTGCATAGAAAGGAAACAATGCAACTTAATTTGAAAATACTTTAATTTTAATAAAGCATTGTATATAGTATTAGAAGTAAATATATAAAAGTTTAATATATTTTAAAAAATGACTATTTATATATTTTAAGGATTATAGCAATAATATAATTTTTAATTTTTTATATTTATACAGTATTTAAGTTTTTGAAAGACAATCATTAAAACAGAAAATATAAATATATTCCTTTTCTATCTTAAAACATACTTTAAATTCTTTATAAACGTATATCCGTTTTTATAATAAAGTTATACCATATTTTATTAATAATAGTCATTTTTGTATAAAATGCATCATATATACATATGGAAAAGGTGTATTAAGAAACCCTATATTTAAGGTAATTTAGCTAATTGTCATAAAATAAGTATAATATGATTTTAGTAATAATATTATTTTATTATTCTATATTAATTTAATTAATGAAAAACATATAATATATTTAACTATAGGAAATTGTTATATATAGGGTTAATGTATTTGCGTCGTATATTTGGTGCAGTGTATATAAAACAGCATGATTCTATTCAATTTATAAATATAAAATGAAATTCTATCACAATGAATAGGCAAATGGTATATGCATTTTTTAATAATAATAGTTTCCTTTACATTTTTTTATATTGTATTACATATAAATATCATTAAACTTTATTTTAATAAAATTCTTAATAATTCGCGTTTTTATTAATTGTTTTTAAATGTTTTTTTAGTGTGAAAAGTTCCAGGAGGTAAGGAACTCGCTTCCCGATCAATTGAACAGTAGTGGATATTATCAATTTAAAGATGAAGAATTTTTAAATAATTATTGTAATAGTAATCAATGTCAAAGTGATTACGATAGAATAAGTGCTGGATGTTTATATTTGTTGGATCAATTATATAAGGATTCTGGTGTGTTACCCTCTCCAAAAGATAGTAACCCCTATATTGTTGATTACATTTTGATATGGTTAAGTTATATGTTAAACCTGACCAATAGTAAAGGAGACAATATAAAGAGTTTTTATAGTGCATACATAAATAGCTGTGATAAGTATAAGACGGAAATAAGTGAATTAAAAGATCATGATAATTATAAGGATCTTATAGATAAAAGAAAGGAATTTTTATATATGGATAGTAATATTGTATCTAAATTTTATGAAGCATTTAAATTATTATGTAACTTGTATAATGAACTTGATTATGAAAAAAAAAATTGCAAAAATTATTTGGAAGATAATAATGAATTTTTTAAAAAATCTGAAGAACTTAAGAAAGATACTAGTATTACTGGAAATGATTCATATAATCAACTATTGTCCACTTTATCAACTGATTATAATGATTTTAAAAAGGAATGTAAAGAAATTTTATCCCCTCCACCGAAAGAAACAAAAGATAATCCCGGACAAACTCTTGTAGGTATTTCTGGACAAGGTATAGATGATTTGGGACAAAATGTACATAGTTCTGAACAATATTTTGCACAAGATTCTGGACAAGATGCACATAATTCTGATGTTGCATTATCAAGCTCATCGATAGTAAGCAAATTAATTCCAGTTTTATTGATATTTGGTGCAATACCAATTTTTTTGGGAATTTCTTATAAGGTAAATAATAAGGAATTAAAAAATTATTTTAATTATATATATGTAAACGTTAACAAAAAAAATAATACGCTTCTTAACATTTTATATTAGTATTCGTTATTTGGGTTTCGGAAACGATTTCAAAAACAAAAATTAAGAGAAAAGCTAAAAAAATAAAGAAGAAAACTGATAATTAATAAATTATTCTGAATATGACGATTGATTTATTTTAAGAAAGTGTCTATTTCGAAGTAATTTTTGATCATAGTTTTTATATTGTTTTTATGTTATGGGTTAGGGGTGTGTTTGTGGGACCCATATTCGGGTTAGAGCTAAGTATTATATCTTTATTTAATTTTTTATAATTTGAACACTAATTAATTATATGTACCATCCCTATATGTTTAATCGAAAATGAAGTTAAAAGTTCAAATATACAACCAAAAAAGGGTCACATAACATTTTTTCATAAATTATAATATATATAATTTAGTGTTCATATCGATTTAATATGATTAAAAAAATGTCTATATTGCATATATTAATTCATATTATGATATATGATAATTATTTATTATATAAAGCTTTTTAACCCCGATTTATATTGAATTGTGCATAACACAATATGTTTCTTTATTGATAAAACATTTTATTTAGTAAAACTTATTATTTGTATCATTTGTTTTAATTTAAATCACATTTTGATAACCGAACAGTATAATAATATTATATATCAGAGTATAAATTATAATTAGATTCATTTGGAACAATTGTCTACATTATAATATACCTACAGGTTAATGGAGATATTTTTATTGTTAATTAAACATATTACCAATATATAATAGGTAGTCATAAAATATAGATGCATGGGATATCGATTGAGATTCGACAATACAACAATGCCTATAAAATATGTTTTATGCATCTAATATTTTTAGTAATACATAAAAGTATACATGCTAATAAAAAATTATATTATAGATATATGTATATTATCCTTTTAACTTTCGATTATATATAATATCATTTTCTTTATATTTATATTAAGGTTTTAAATTCAAATAATAGAGATACTTATATATACATTAATTTATTTACTATAAAGGTATACTATTAGATTAATCAATATCCATTTTTAAACTTTATAGTTTTGAAGTATATATAAATTAGAAATATATTATATTTAAAATAGTTAAAAAAATATAATTATATTAATAATATTTAATATCATATTTTGTTATAATAATTATAAATAATATGATAGATAGAATAGCGTTATTATTATATATCTATGCATATAATTTAATAAAATGCTCTACTAATAACTAATAATGAAATATTGTTTTATTGTGAAACTTCATATAATTAAATACTAATATTAATTTTATCGAAAAGGCAAATAATAATTAATTTAATTTGAACTAATATTATTTTTATTAGGTTATCATATATAAATTAATAAATATGTATTATAAATATATCGTTTTACGAGGTAGTATATATGTTACAAAATGTTATACTTTAAACAATGAATCACGGACATATCATACATTGATTTAAAGTATTTATATTAAGGGCATTAATTATTCCGTTGTACTATACAGTGATCTAGCAGTAACAATAATAATAGTAATAACAATAAATAAAGTATTAAATACGAAAAATACATTATGCTAATTTGATTCGAATATTTTGATATATATTATTAAACTTGTGATAAGAATAAAATTGTATGCATACAGGATAAAATGAAATATTATAACATTCATTTAAATATGCTTTAATGCGATAATATTAGAATTAACACTGTCAAGCAAAATAATATTAATAATTCTAGTCTTCTTAAAAATATTGTTTTTCATCATAAAACTAAATATAGTTTATTATCAAATATAAAAGCAAATTAATATTTAGAAAAGTAATAATTCTAAGTTATTTTTAATGTATACATTAATTGAAAGTTTTAATGGTAGAAAATATAAAATATAAATAAATTTTATATGGCTACATCCTTGTCTTAAAAAATCATACTTCCCTTATCTCTCCTCTCAAAGTGCAATATACCAACCTAATACACATAATTTTATATTATACTTAAAAATTATCATCAGTACGTATTTATGTGTTATATATTTAATATTTACTAAGTATTATTTTTAAAAAAATATGCATTAAAATAGTTATATAAGCTTATAAATACGGATCCAATGCTAATTCTCGTTTTAAACCGTGGGAAATATGTGCAAAATATATTATAAAACTACCCAATAAGGAATATTTATAAATTGGAATATGTAGGAATAAAAATATAGTTATTGAGAATGTTAAATATAATTGGAATGGATATATATTAAATAAAAATAATATTAAAATTATGTATATGCAATTAAAAAAGGGAACAGTGCAACTTAATTCGAAAATAATATAATTTTAATAAAATATTGGTATATATTATAAGAAAAGGTATATAAAAAATTAATATATTTAAAAAAATAACTATTTATATACTTTTAAGGATTATAGTAATAATAGAATTTTGTATTTTTTAGATTTATAAAGTATTTAAGTTTTAGAATTGAAATCATTAAAACAGAAGATATAAATATATTCATTTTTTATGTTCAAACATACTTTAAATTCATTATAAAAGTATATTAATTTTTATAATAATGATCATATGAGTGTTATTAAGGATAACAATTTATGCAAAATTGTATTGTATATACATATGATAAAACATGTATTAAACAACCCCTAAAACAAGGTAATTTATCTAACTACTATAAATGTATATATTGTTCCATATTATATTTAAATTGAAATTAATAATAATAAAAATATTTTTATCTACAGATAATTGCTGTACATAGGGTTAAATAATTGTATTACCTATTTTATAATATATATATAATATGATACCCCCTTAACCTAGAGATTATAAATTATATTCCATCATAATGAAAGATGATATAGTATATACACTTTTTGATATTATATTTCCTATAAACATCATTAAGTTTTATTTTAATAACATTTTCTTAATACATTTTTTTATCAATTTTTTTTAAATGGTTTTTTAGTGTGGAAATTTTGATTATTTGAGGAAGCATTTATCCGATGAATTAAATGTAAACGCAGAATTTGGCTTAGAACAAATTAGTGATTACAGTAATTACTGCCCTAATGGAGACTGTAACACTGAGCTCGAAAAAATTACGATTGGATTTTTATGGTTACTTGGAAAATATTTTACTGAATACCCAAATAAAGGTAATACTATAAATAGTGCTAAACCATTTTTTCTATATATTATTTTATGGTTAAGTTACAAATTAAATCAAAATTCAGACAAAAAACCCACCAACATATACGATTTTTATACTGAAAATGTAATTGGTAATAATAAATATAGTAAATTTATAGAAGATTCAAACAAATTTACAAATATTAAGGGATTCATAGACAAACAAAAAGATTTTATGAATATTAATATTAAAGATTTGTCTAAACTTTATGATGCATTTAAACTATTATGTAGTATGCATGATAATGGTGCAATGAGTAAAGATAGCAACATACTGTTAAATAGTGCGAATGAATTTGTTAGCAAATATCAAGAACTTTGTGAAGATTCTAATAATACTGATGGTAGTTCGTATAAACAAATATTGTCTGCTTTATCAACTGATTATAACAATTTAAAAAATAAACATAGCAGTAATACACCTCTTCCAGACATAACAGCAGACATGTCTGCATACATTTCTAGAGTTACATCATCAAGTTCGTCGACAGGAAACAAATTATTTACAATTTTATCGATATTTGGTGCAATAGCATTTTTTTTAGGAATTTCTTATAAGGTAAATAATAAGGAATTAAAAAATTATTTTCATTATATATATGTAAACGTTAACAAAAAAATCATACGTTTCATAACATTTTATATTAGTATTCGTTATTTGGATTTCGGAAACGATTTCAAAAACAAAAATTAAGAGAAAAACTAAAAAATGTAAAGAAGAGAATGAATCATTAATATATGATTCGAAGAGAGTGACTATTTCAGGAATAGTAATAATGATTTATATATGTTAACAAACTGTCTATTTCGAAGTAATTTTTGCATAATTTTTATATAGTTTTTATGTTGTGGGACCCATGTTCGGGTTAGGGCTAAGTATTATATCTTTATTTAATTTTTTATAATTTGAACACTAATTTAATATATGTATAATTCCGTATGTTTAATCACGAGATTAAATTCAAAAGTCAAATATGCCCCCCAAAGGAACATATTCATTAATATGAAATGTGTCGCATAATATTTTTTCATATGTTATAATATATTAAATTGAGTGTTCATGTCAATTTAATATGATTAAAATAAAATTTCTATATTGTATATATTAATATAGATATCGATTATATATGAATTCATATTATGATATATCATAATTTTCTATTATATAAAACTTGTTAATCAGGGGCTATATTGAATTATCCACATCATAATATACAATACATTTCTTTGTTTGGTGAACACATTTATTTAGTAAAACTTATTATTTGTGTCATTATTATTTTTATTTAAATTGTATTTTAACAACCGAACTGTAATAATAGATATTCATAAAATATCGATCGAGTATCGACAATACAACGATATCTATAAAAGGCATTTTATGCATCTAACATTTTTAATAATCAATAAAATTATGCATATTAATAAAAAAATAAATTATAGATATATGTATATTATCCTTTTAATTTTCAATTGTATTTAGTATCATTTTATGTTAAATTTTTAATTAATATTGATAGAAATATTTATATATACGTTAATTTATTTACTATAAAGATATAATATTAGATTGATCATTATTAATTTTTAAACTTTATACTTTTGAGGTATAAATAAATTATATTTCAAAAGATTTAAAAAATAAAATATAATGTTATAGTTTGTTATAATAATTGTAAATAATTTGATAAATATAATATCGCTATTATTATATGCCTATATATATAATCTAATAAATACTATACTAATAACTAATATTGAAATATTGTTATATTGTGAAACCTTCATATAATTAAATATTAATATTATTGAAAAGACACATAATGATGCATTATAAAGGCATAATTTTTATATATTTGTTAAAGATCCAATTTGGGATTTATAATTTTATATTATAAAATATGGATAAATAAAAAAAAGTATAAAGACTCAACGTTAAATATCTTTTTATTATTTCATATTAACACGTATTATATTATCATTGTTTAATAAATAATCTTTAATTACAAATAGCATTGTTTTATCATAAAATTAATATAATATAGATCTTTTAATAAACTATTTGAATGTATATACATTGATAACTATAACAATAGAATATTTAAGATAAAACTGAACAATTCAGAAAATTTAGCGAATGTTTATCTAAATTTATATATTAAAAGAGCAAATATCTATCTCTCTCCTCTCAAAGTGCAATATACCAACCTAATACATATAGTTTTCTATTATACTTTAAAATTTGCATCAATAGTTATTTATATGCTATATTTAATATTTACTAAGTATTATTTTTAAAATAATCTATATTCAAAGACTTATTTAAGCTTATAAATAACATAATAAATCTGGGTTCAGTACTAATTGGTGTTTTAAACTATGGAAATGATACGCGAAATATATTCTATAATTATCTAATACGGAATATTTATAAATTGAAGTATATAAAAATAAAAATAATGTTATAAGATTCATTAAAATTAATTGTGAATTTATTTATATTAAATAAAAAAAATATAAATTATGTAATTTGCATAGAAAGTGGAGCATGTAAGTTAATTTGAAAATACTATAATTTTAGAAAAAACTATATTATATATCATAAGAAACAAGTATATAAAAATTTAATATATTTTTAAAAGCGACGATTTATATACTTTTAAGGATTATAGTAATAATATTATTTTTTAGATTTATACAGTATTTAAGTTTTAGAATTCAAGTCATTAAAACATAAAATATAAATATATTCCTTTTCTATGTTCAAACATAATTTAAATTCATAATAAAAGTATATTAATTTTTATAATAAAGTTATAGCAGATGCTAGTAAGAATAGCATTTATTGTATAAAATGCATCATATCTATATTTAATCAAAAATGTATTAAGCAACCCTCAATTTAAGGTAATTTAGCTAATTGTCATAAAATAAGTATAATATGATTTTAGTAATACTACTGTATTATTATTTTATATTAATTTAATTATTGAAAAACTTATAATATATTTAACTACAAACAGTTGTTATTTATAGGGTTAAATTATTTGCGTCACATATTGGGAGCAGTGTATATAAAACAGCATGATTTTATTAAATTTACAAATCAAAAATAAGATTCCATTATAATGAATAAGAAAGTGGTATATGCATTTTTGATATTGCATTATATTTAAATATCATTAAATTTTATTTTAATAAAATGTTCAATAATATACATTTCTAATAAATGTTTTTAAATTTTTTCCTAGTGTGAAAAGTTCGAGAATGTATGGGGTAAATTTCCCGATAAATTAACCAGTGATAATAAGTACCAATTTAAAACAGAAAATTTCTTAGATGGTTATTGTGATAGTTATAGTTGTGATACTGATGCCGAAAAAATTAATGGTGGATGTTTATATCTTTTTAATCAAATATTTGGGACTTCTCAATTGTTTAAGTCTGTTGCAAATAGTAACATCAATATTGTTGAGTACATTATGATATGGTTAAGTTATATGTTAAACCTAAAGGAACAAACAGGAAATGATACCAATCTAGAATATTTTTATAGTACAACTATAGATAATGATAGGTATAAAAATTCTATAGCTGATGTTAAAGAGTATAAAAATTATAAGGATCTTATAGATAAAAAAAAAGAATTCATGGATATTTCTAATGAAAAAATATCTAAACTTTATGATTTATTTAAAAGTTTATGTAATATGTATTTTTATTTGGATGAAAACAATCCAGATTGCACGAAATATATATCAAACGCTAAACAATTTGTTAACAATTATAAAGAACTTTATGGAGATTCTAGTAATAATGATAATAGTTTATATAGACAAATATTATCTAATTTATCAACTGATTATGGTAATTTAAAAAAGAAATGTAAAAATAGTTCGTCCTTTCCATCGATAGAAATAACAGACAATTCTGCACACACTTCTGAAGTTGCATCATCAAGTTCGTCGATATCAAAGAACTTATTTATAGTTTTATCGATATTTGGTGCAATAGGATTTTTTTTAGGAATTTCTTATAAGGTAAATAATAAGGAATTAAAAAAATATATTATATATATGCAAACATTAACAAACAACCGTACGCTTCTTAACATTTTATATCAGTATTCGTTATTTGGATTTCGGAAAAGAGTTCAAAAACAAAAATTAAGAGAAAAAATAAAAAATATAAAGAAGAGAATGAATCAATAATATATGATTCGAAGAGAGTGACAATTTCAGGAATAGTAATAATGGTTTATATATTTTAAGAAACTGTTTATTTGGAAGTAATTTTTGATCATAGTTTTTATATAGTTTTTATGTTATGGGTCAGGGTTGTATTGTGGAACCCATATTCGGGTTAGAGCTAAGTATTATATATTTATTTAATTTTTATAATTAAACACTAATTTAATATATGTACTATACTCGTATTTTTAATCACAAGATGAAATCAAAAGTCCAAATATGCAACCAAGAATGGGCATAAGCTAATATGTAATGAATTGCGTAACATGTTTTATAAGTTATAATATATATAATTGAGTGTTTATGCCGATTTATTATGATTAAAATAAAATGTCTATATAGCATATATTAATTCATATTATCTATATCATAATTGCCTATTACATAAGCCTTGATAACCCAAAGCTATATTGAATTATGCATATCATAATATGTTTTTTTATTTGATGAAACATTTTATTTAGTAAAACTTATAACTTGTATCATATTTATTTTGCTTTAAATCATGCTATTCAACTGAAATGTAATAATAGATATTCATAAAATATCGATCGAGAATACAACGTTATCTATAAAATGAATTTTATGCATCTAATATTTTTAATAATCAATAAAAATATGCATATTAATAAAAAATTAAATTATAGATATATGTATACTATCCTTTTAATTTTTGATTATATATAGTTTCATTTTATGCTAAAGTTTTAAATTTAAATAATAGAGATACTTATATATACATTAGTTTATTTACTATAAAGATATAACATTAGATTAATTAATATTAATTTTTAAGCTTTATAGTTTTTAAGTATAAATATATTACATTTAAAATTGTTAAAAAATAAAATATAAGTATATTAATAAAATATAATGTTATAGTTTGTACTAATAATTATAAATAATATATATAGAGAATAACAATATTATTATACCCCTATAAATATAATATAATAAATTAATATACTAGTAACTAATATTGAAATATTGTTTTTTGTGGAAAATTAATATAATTAAACATTAATATTATCGAAAAGACACATAATAATACATTATAAAGGTATCAATGTTATATAATTGTTAAAGATTCAATTTGGGATTTGTAGTTTTATATTTTAAAAAACTGGATAAATAAAGAAAATGATAAAGACTCAACGTTAAATTTCTTTTTATTATTTCATATTAACGCGAATTATATTATCATTATTTTACCATAGAATTAATAAAATATAGAAAATATAACGAATTATTTTAATGTATATCCATTGATAACAATAACAATAAAATATATAAGATAATAATGAACAGTGCAGAACATTTAACGAATATTTATCTAAATTTATATATTAAAAGAATAAATATATCTTATCTCTCTCCTCTTAAAGGGGAATATAACAACCTAATTAAACATAGTTTTATATTATACTTTAAAATTTCCTTCAATACTTATTTATTTGTTAATATTTACTAAGCATCATTTTAAAAATAATATACATTCAAAGACTTATTTAAGCTTATAAGTATGGGTTCAGTGCTAATTGTTCTTTTAAAGAATGGAAAAGATGGGAAAATATGTTATAAAATTACTCAATAAGGAATACTTATAAATTAGAATATGTAGGAATAAAAATAAAGTTATTTAAAATGTTAAAATATAATTGTAATGTATATATATTAATTAAAAGTAATATTAAAATTATGTAATTTGGATAGAAAATGGAGCATATAACTTTAAAATACTATAATTTTAGAAAAAACTATATTATATATTATAATAAACAAGTATATAAAAATTTAATCTATTTTAAAAAATTATTATTTATATGGTTTTAAGGATTATAATAATAATAAAACTTTTTTATTTTAAAATTTATACAGTATTTAAGTTTTAGGGCGTTGTTTACGTTTTATATTAAAGTATATATATAAGTATATATTTTTTAAATTCATTATAAAAGTATATCCATTTTTATAATAAAGTTATACCAAATGTTAGTAAGAATAGTATTTTTTGTATAAAATGCATCATATATATGGCAAAAGTGTATAAGCAACCTTCTATTTAAGGTAATTTAGCTAAGTGTCATAAAATGAGTATAATATAATGTTAGTAATACTACTATATTATTATTTTATATGAAGTTAAAATTAAGAATATATCTAACCAAATATAACTGCTATGTAAAGAGCTTAAGTAAATACAACATATATTTTATACAATATATATAAATAACATCATCCCACATAATCTCCAAATTATAACGGAATTTCATTATAATGCCTACTAATCTGGTATATATCCTTTTTCTTACAGTATTTTGATGTTTCATTAACTATAAATTATATTAATTTTCATTTTATTAACATTTATATTAATACATTCTTTTGTTTAATTCGTAAAATATATTCGTAGTGTGATGGACTTACAACGGCCGATAATGGTCTTGTCTTCGATCGAAATTCTCAAAATTATACGTTAGAAGGAAGTTATACCAATATTTATTGTCCTGATAATAATTGTGATAATGATGATAACAAAAAAATTAGTTCTGCTTTTATAGGATTGCTAGGTTTCTATAAGGAAGTTGTTGATATGCAAAATATAGAGAGTGATGAAATTGCTGAATACGCTATTTTATGGTTAGGTCACATACTGAATCAAAAAACAGAAAATAGAACCACCACATTAAATGATTTTTATACCAAATACATAAAAACAAATAGTTATTATAATCAGGAAAAAATTGGTGATAGTAATAATAAGATTAAGATAGATGTTATAGATGCAAAAATAAAATCGATGAATATGAATATTAAAGATATATCAAATTTTTATGATGCATTTAAATTATTATGTAAGATGAATAATGAAATTGGTACAAAAAAAATCCAATGCAATACATGTTTAAAAAATGCTGGAGAATTTTATGAACAATATGAAAAACTTAAAAATGATTTAGATATTAATAAAGGAAGTTCTTATTTTCAACTATGGTTAAGTTTATCAAAGGATTATGACAAATTTAAAGAGAAATATAATACACGTGGATGTAGTGATATCAAATTCCTTGAATCTTGTTCACAAAGTTCAGTGAAAAAAAGTCAAGTGACAAATAGTCCAGTTACAGAATGTTCAGTGACAAAAATTCAAGTGACAAATAGTCCAGTGACAGAATGTTCAGTGACAGAATGTTCAGTGACAGAATGTTCAGTGACAAAAAGTACACTAATTCCAATTGCAATTATATTTGTTGCAGCATCAATTTTATTGGGAGTTTCTTATAAGGTAAATAATAAGGAATTAAAAAAAATATTATATATATGTAAACATTAACGAACAACCGTACGCTTCTTAACATTTTATATTAGTATTCGTTATTTGGATTTCGGAAACAATCTCAAAAACAACATTTAAGAGAAAAGCTAAAAAAATAAAGAAGAAAACTGATCATTAATATGTGATTCGAAGAGCATTGGTTATTCCAGGAATAGTAATAATGGTTGATATATTTTAAGAAATTGTCTATTGGGAAGTAATTTTTGCATAATTTTTATATAGTTTTTATGTTGTGGAACCCATATTCGGGTTAGGGCTAACTATTATATTGCATTTTATTTTTTATAACTTAAACACTAATTTAATATATGTAACATCCCGTATGTTTAATCAAGAGATGATGCCCAAATATTCAACTCCAAATGGAGATAAGATAATATAAATGGGGTTGTATAACATTTTTTCATAAGTTATAATATATATAATTGAGTGTTAATATATATTTAATATGATTAAAGTAAAATAACTATATTACATACGTTAATTCATACTATGCTATATCACAATTGCCTATATAAAAGTTAATATTTTGTTATATTGAATTATGCATATCATAATATGTTTCTTTATTTAATGAAAATTTTATTTAGTAAAACTTATAACTTGTATCATATTTATTTTGATTAAAATCGTATTTTGATAACCGAACAGTATAATAATATTATATATCATAGTATAATTATAATTCGATTAATTTGGAACAATTGCCTACATTATAATATACCTTCATATTAATGATTATATTTTTAATGTTAATTAAGCACACTGCTAATATAAAATAATAGATAATCATAAAATATAGATTCATAAATATCGATCGAGAATCGACAATATAACATAATCTATAAATTATTGTTATGCTTCTAACATTTTTAGAAGTTGTAATTGTAGTTACTATTATCTTCTTGTATTACTAGAAGTTGTTCCATATTTAACTTATCATAAAGGTATATTATTAGATTAATCGCTATTCATTTTTAAATTTTATATTTTTAGGTATACATATATTACATTTAAAATCGTTAAAAAATAAAATATAAGTATATTAATAAAGTTTAATATTATAGATATGATGCATTATTATATGCCTATACATATAATCTAGAAATTACCAATAGTTAATATTAAAATACTGTTTTATTGTGAAATCTTCATATAATTAAATATTAATATTATCGAAAAGACATAATAATACATTATATATTTGTTAATTATTCAATTTGGAAATTGTAGTTTTATATTCTAAAAAAATGGATTAATGGAGAAATTGTTAAATACTTAATTAATATTAAATATCATTTTATTATTCCATGTTATATTATCATTGTTTTTTGTAGAATTAATAAAATATAGAATTTTTAGTAAATTATTTGAATGTATATACATTGATAAATAAACAAATAAAATATATAAGATAAAAATGAACTATGTAAAACATTTAGCAAATATTTATTTAAATTTATATATTAAAATAGCAATATATCTTATCTCTCTCCTCTTAAAGGTAATATAACAACCTAATTAAACATAGTTTTCTATTATACTTTAAAATATTATTAATATATATTTATATGTTTAATATTTACTGAGCATTATTTTAAAAATAACATGCATTCAAAGACTTATTTAAGCTTATAAGTACGGGTTCAGTGCAAATTGTTTTAAAGAATGGAAAATATGGCAACATATATTATAAAATTGCCCAATAAGATATATTTCAAATTGAAGAGTATAGGAATAATAATGAAGTTATTGAGCACATTAAAATGAATTTATCTACATTCATTAAAAACAATATAAATTTATATAATTGCATAGAAAGGAAACAATGCAACTTAATTTGAAAATACTTTAATTTTAATAAAGCATTGTATATAGTATTAGAAGCAAATATATAAAAGTTTAATATATTTTAAAAAATGACTATTTATATATTTTAAGGATTATAGCAATAATATAATTTTTAATTTTTTATATTTATACAGTATTTAAGTTTTTGAAAGACAATCATTAAAACATAAGATATAAATATATTCCTTTTCTATGTTCAATCATACTTTAAATTCATTATAAATGTATATTCATTTTTATAATAAAGTTATGCCAAATGTTAGTAAGAATAGTATTTATTGTATAAAATGCATCATATATTTAATCAAAAGTTTATTAAGCATCCCTCTATTTAAGGTAATTTAGTTAATTATCATAAACAGAAATAAAACATTTTTTTTAGTAATACTACTATTATATTATTCTATATTAATTTAATTATTGAAAAACTTATAATATATTTAACTACAGACAATTGTCATATAAAGGGTTAAAGTATTTGCGTCACATATTAGGAGCAATGTATATAAAATAGCATGATTCTACTCAATTTACAAATATAAAATGAAATATAATCACAATGGATAAGCAAGTGGTATATGCATTTTTTAATAATAATAATTTCCTTTACATTTTTTGATATTGACCATATATAAATATCATCAATATTTTAATAAAATTTTAAATAATACACGTTTTTATTAATTGTTTTTAAATGTTTTTTTAGTGTGAAAAGTTCCAGGAAGTAAGGAACTCGATTTCCGATGAATTGAAAGGTAATGGAATCCCTGAATTTGACGATGATGATATTTTAAATAATTATTGTGATAGTAAGAAATGTATTAGTGATTACGATAGAATAAGTGCTGGATGTTTATATTTGTTGTATCAATTCTATAACGATTCTGGTATATTCCCCTCTCCAAAAAATAATAACCGCTATATTGTTGATTACATTTTGATATGGTTAAGTTATATGTTAAACCTGAACAAAAGTGAAAGAGATGACAGCATAAAGAGTTTTTATAATTATCAAATAGATAGTTGTGATAAATATAAGACGCAAATAAATAATTTAGCTGGTTATGATAATTATAAGGAACTTATAGATGAAAGAAAGTATTTGTTGGATATGGATAGTAATATTGTATCTAAATTTTATCAAGCACTTAAATTATTATGTAACTTGTATAATGAACTTGGTGATGACAATAAAAATTGCAAGAATTATTTGGATGATAATAATGAATTTTATAAAAAATATGAAGAACTTAAGAATGATTCTGATATTACTGGAAATGAACTATATAACAAACTATTGTCCACTTTATTAAAAGATTATAACAATTTTAAAACGGAATGTAACGTTATTTTATCCCCTCCACCGGAAGAAACAAAACAAAATCATGGTCAAATTCCTGTAGATAGTTCTGGACAATTTTTTACAGAAGATTCTGAATTTAATTCTGAACCGAGTTCTGGACAAATATCTGAAGTTACACCATCAAGTTCATCGATAGTAAGCAAATTAATTCCAGTTTTATTGATATTTGGTGCAATAGCATTTTTTTTAGGAATTTCATATAAGGTAAATAATAAGAAATTTAAAAATTATTTTCATTATATATATGCAAACGTTAACAAAAAAAGCATACTTTATTAACATTTTATATTAGTATTCATTATTTGGATTTCGGAAACGATTTCAAAAACAAAAATTAAGAGAAAAGCTAAAAAAATAAAGAAGAAAACTGATCATTAATAAATTATTCTGAATATGACGATTGATTTATTTTAAGAAAGTGTCTATTTCGAAGTAATTTTTTATCATAGTTTTTATATTGTTTTTATGTTGTGGGTCATAGTTGTGTTTGTGGAACCCATATTCGGGTTAGGGCTAAGTATTATATTGCATTTATTTTTTATAATTTGAGCAATAATTAAATATATGACCATTCACATATTTTTAATCACGCGGTAAAGCCTAAATATGCAACCAAAAAAGGGGTACTACCATTAATATGAAAAGAGTCACATAAATTTTTTTCATAAATTATAATATATATAATTTAGTGTTCATATCGATTTAATATGATTAAAAAAATGGCTATATTGGATATATTAATTCATATTATGATATATGATAATTATTTATTATATAAAGCTTGTTAATCACAATTATATTGAAATATGCATAAAATAATATTTTTCTTTATTTGATAAAACATTTTATTTAGTAAAACTTATTATTTGTATCATATTTGTTTTAATTTAAATTATATTACGCCAACTGAACTGTAATATATATATTCATAAAATATCGATCGATATTCGACAATACAACGTTATCTATAAAATGCATTCTATGCATCTAACATTTTTAATAATACAATAAAAATATACATATTAACAAAAAAGTACATTATAGATATAGGGATACTATCCTTTTAATTTTCGATTATATATTTTATAATTTTATGCTAAAGTTTTAAATTCAAATAATAGAGATAGTTCTATATACATTAATTTATTTATAATAAATGTATAACATTAGATTAATCACTATTTATTTTAAGCTTTATAATTTTGAAGTATATATAAATTAGAAATATACTATATTATTAGCTAATTAAAAATATATAATTATATTAATAGTATTTAATATCATATTTTGTTATAATAATTATAAATAATATGATACATAGAATAGCGTTATTGTTATATATCTATGCATATAATTTAATAAAACGCTCTACTAATAACTAATATTGAAATATTGTTTTATTGTGGAAACTTCATATAATTAAATACTAATATTAATTTTATCGAAAAGGCAAATAATAATTAATTTAATTTGAACTAATATTATTTTTATTAGGTTATCATATATAAATTAATAAATATGTATTATAAATATATCGTTTTAGGAGGTAGTATATATGTTATAAAATGTTATACTTTAAACAATGAATCACGGACATATCATACATTGATTTAAAGTATTTATATTAAGGGCATTAATTATTCCGTTGTACTATACAGTGATATAGCAGTAACAATAATAATAGTAATAACAATAGATAAAGTATTAAATACGAAAAATACATTATGTTAATTTGATACATTACATGGGTATAAATTCATTATATATATTATTAAATTTGTAATGATAATAAAATTGCATGCACAAAACATCAAATGGAATATTATAACATTTATTTAAGTATGCTTAATGCGATAATAATAGAACTATCATTACCAATGAAAATAATATTAATAATTCTATAGTCTTTTAAAAAATATAGTTTTTCATCATAAAACTAAATATAGTTTATTATAAAATATAAAAGCAAACTATATATTTAGAAAACAATTCTAAGCCATTTTTAATTAAGAATTTTAATGTATAAATTAATTGAAAGTTTTAAAGGTAAAAATATAATTAAACTATGTAGAATAAGTAAATATTATATGGCTACATCCTTGTCTTAAAAAATCATACTTCCCTTATCTCTCCTCTCAAAGTGCAATATACCAACCTAATACACATAATTTTATATTATACCTTAAAATTTGTATCAATACTTATTTATTTGTTATATATTTAATATTTACTAAGTATCATCTTAAAAAAAATATGCATTAAAATACTTATATAAGCTTATAAATACGGTACCAGTGCTAATTGTCGTTTTAAACCGTGGGAAATATGTGCAAAATATATTATAAAATTACATAATAAGATATATTTCTAAATTAGAATATGTAGGAATAAAAATAAAGTTATTGAAAATGTTAAATATAATTGGAATGGATATATATTAAATAAAAATAATATTAAAATCATGTATATGCAATTAATAAAGGGAACAATGCAACTTATTTTATAAATGTTATAATTTTAATAAAATATTGATATATATTATAAGAAGCAAGTATATAAAAATTTAATATATTTTAAAAAATAACTATTTACATACTTTAAGGATTATAGTAATAATATAACTTTTTATTTTTTAGTTATATATAGTATTTAAGTTTTAGAAGGGCAATCATTAAAACAGAAGATATAATATATTCCTTTCATATGTTCAAACATACTTTAAATTCTTTATAAAAGTATATCTATTTTTATAATAAAGTTATACCATATGTTAGTAAGAATAAAATTTTTTGCATAAAATGCATCATATCTATATTTAATCAAAACAATATTAATCAATCCTCTATTTAAGGTAATTTAGCTAATTGTCATAAAATAAGTATAATATGATTTTAGTAATACTACTGTATTATTATTTTATATTAATTTAATTATTGAAAAACTTATAATATATTTAAATACAAACAGTTGTTATATATAGGGTTAAAGTATTTGCGTCACATGTTGGGGTGAGTCTATATAAAACAGAATGATTCTACTCAATTTAGAAATCAAAAATAAAATTTTATCACAATGGATAAGCAAGTGGTATATACATTTGTTAATAATAATAATTTCCTTTACATGTTTTGATATTGTATTATATTTAAATATCATTAAACTTTATTTTAATAAAATGTTCAATAATATACATTTCTAATAACTGTTTTTAAATGTTTTCTTAGTGTGAAAGCTTTCTGAGTGTATGGGAGGATTTTCCCGATACATTGACCGAAACTAATGAATATCATGAATTTAAAGATGGTAATTTTTTAAATAGTTATTGTTTTAAAGATAAATGTGATCATGATCATCCTCTCGATAAAATTAATGCTGGATGTTTATTTTTGTTTAATAAATTCTTTGGAAGTTCTGGTGTGTTTAAGGATAATGCAAAAAATTATATCAATGCTGTTGAATACATTATCATATGGTTAAGTCATATGTTAAACCTAAAGGATAAAAAAGGAAACATTCTAAAAAATTTTTATGAAATATATATAAAAAATCAAGATAAGTATAAAAATACTATAGATGGTGTTGATGGTTGTAATTATGATGATCTTATATATAAAAAAAATGATTTGATGAATATTACTAATGAAAAATTGTCTAAATTTTATGCTCCATTTAAATCATTATGTAACATGTATAATGCATTTAACGAAACGAAACCAAATTGTGATAAATGTTTGAATTATGCTGATGAATTTGTTAAAAAATATAATGAACTTAATGGAGATTCTAGTATTACTAATGACAGTTCCCGTAATAAACTATTGTGTACTTTATCAAATGATTATGATGATTTTAAAAAGAAACATAGTGATGTTAAATGTTCCAATTTATCCTTCCAAGCGATAGAAAAACCCAAAAATTGTGTAGAAAATTCTAAACAAAATCCTGAACAACCTTTACAAAGATTAGAACAAATTTCTCAAGATGTATCATCAAGCTCATCGATAGGAAACAAATTATTTACAGTTTTATCGATATTTGGTGCAATAGCATTTTTTTTAGGAATTTCTTATAAGGTAAATAATAAAGAGTTAAAAAATATAGCGTTTTAAATATTATTTTCATTAAATATATCCAAACGTTAACAAAAAAATCATATGTTTCTTAATATTTTATATTAGTATTCGTTGTTTGGATTTCGGAAACGATTTCAAAAGCAAAAATTAAGAGAAAAACTAAAAAATATAAAGAAGAGAGTGAATCATTAATATATTTTAAGAAATTGTCTATTTGGAAGTAATTTTTACATAATTTTATATAATTTTTATATTGTGGGTCAGGGTTGTGTTTGTGAACCCATATTCGGGTTAGGGTTAAGTAATATATCTTTAATTTTTATAATTTGAACACGAATTAAATATATGTATCATTTCGTATGTTTAATCACAAGATAAAGTTCGAAAGCCCAAATATGCAACCAAAAAGGGGAATAAGCTAATATGTAATGAATTGCGTAACATATTTTATAAGTTATAATATATATAATTGAGTGTTCATGCCGATTCAATATGATTAAAATAAAATTTCTATATTGCATATATTAATATATATATTTTCTATATAATAACCGTCATTGTATAAGACTTGTTAACCCATAGGCATATTGAATTATGCATATCATAATATGTTTTTTTATTTAATGAAAATTTTATTTAATAAAATTTATAACTTGTATCATATTTATTTTGATTTAAATCATGTTATCCAACTGAGCTATAATAATAGATATTCATAAAATATGGATGCATGGAATATCGATCGATATTCGACAATACAACGTTATCTATAAAATATTATTATTCTTCTACATTTTTAGTAATACATAAAAAATTGAACTATATATAATATTTTTTTAAGTTTTAATTGTAGTTACTATTATCTTTTTATATTTTACATTTGATTAAAATTAGTAATAATAAAAGTTGTTTTATACGTTTTAATTTATTGCCATAAGGTATAATAATATATTAATCACTATTAATTTTTAAACTTTATATTTTGAGGTATAAATAAATAATATTTTAAAAGATTTAAAAAATAGAATATAAGTATATTAATAAAATTTCGAATTATATTTTGTTATAATAATTATAAATAATATGATAGATATAATACGTTATTATTATATGCCTATACATATAATTTAATAAAATACTCTATCAATAATTAATATTGAAATATTGTTTTATTGTGGATCCTTCATATAATTAAACATTAATATTATCGAAAAGACAAATAATACATTATAAAGATATCAATGATTATATTTTTGTTAAAGATTCAATTTGGAATATGTGATTTTATATTATAAAAATTTGGATCCATGGATAAAATGATAAAGACTCAATTCATGTTAAATGTCATTTTATTATTCCATATTAACTCTTATATTATTAGTTTTTATTGAATAATCATTTTTTAATCTAAAACATTACATTATCATATAATTAATAAAATATAGAACTTTTAATAAATTATTTGAATATACATACATTGATAACTATATCAATAAATATATAAGATAAGAATGAACAATGCAGAGCATTTAAAGAATATTTATATAAATTTATATATTAAAATAGCTAATATATCTTATCTCTCTCCTCTTAAATGGTAATATAACAACCCAATTAAACATCGTTTTATATTATACTTTAAAATATCATCAATATGCATTTATATGTTATTTATTTAATATATAATAAGTATGATTTAAAAAACAATCTACATATAAAAACTTATTTAAGCTTATAAATACGAATTCAGTGCTACTTTTTTAAACCGTGGAAACGATACGTAAAATATATTATAAAATTACTCAATAAGGTATATTTCTAAATTTAATTATATAGGAATATAAATAAAGTTATTGAAAATGTTAAATATAATTGGAATGGATATATATTAAATAAAAACAATACAAATTTATGTATATGCAATTAAAAAAGTGAACAATGCAACTTATTTTGTAAATGTTATAATTCTAGAAAAGTCTGTATTATATGCTATAAGAAACAAGTATATAAAAAATTAATCTATCTTATTAAATAACTATTTATATACTTTTAAGGATTATAGTAATAATGGGTTTCTTAATTGTTTGGATTTTTTCAGTATATTAGTTTTGGGGTACCATTTATTAAAACAAAAGATATGACGTTGTTTATTTTTTAAATTAAAACATATGTATAAGACGATATATTTTTAATTCCTTAAAATGTTGCTTAATTTTTATAATAATGCTCATATACGTGTTATTAAGGAAATCAATTTATTTAAAATTGTATTATATATACATATGATAAAAAATGTATTAAACATCCCCCCAAAATAAGGCAATTATCTAACTACAATAAATTATATATTGTTCCATATCATCTTTAAATTATTATTAAAAATGATAATAACATGTTTAACCATAGACAAATTTATGCTATGGTTCAATTATTTTGTCATTTATTAAGCGCAAAATATATAAAATATTATGATGTTACATAATCTACGTATTATAAACAAAATAAAATTATAATGGATTATACCCTGGTATATAAATTTTTTAATCAAATTTGCTTTTCCTTATATTTTTCGATGTTATATTACTTATAAATTTTATTAAATTTGATTTTATAACAGTTTCACTAACATATATTTTTATTATATTTTTTAAAATGTTTTCTTAGTGTATGAGGTTTAATAACTTGAGAACCTATTTACCCGATGACTTAAGCAAACATCCAACTAGTGATATTAATAATTTAGGGAACATTAAGAATTATTGCTCTAATGGAGAATCAGATGGAACAGGATGTAAGACTGATCTCGATAAGATAAATGGTGCATGTCTATGGTTGTTCGAGCAATTGTTTGTAAGAAATAAAAAAAATATAAACATGGCTGAATACATTATTATATGGTTAAGTTATATGTTAAACCTAAAAAAAGAAAGCGAAATCACCAAATTAAACGATTTTTATAGTAAGTATATAGAAAATAATACGCATTATACTAATTGTGATAATGATGTTAAAGATTGTAGTGATACATTAAAAAAAATAACAGGATACACAAATTATAAGGAAATCATAGATAATAAAATAAATGTTATCACTATTGATATTAATGATATGTCTAAATTTTATGATGCATTTAAATCATTATGTAACATGTATACTGAACTTGTTGCAGGAGAGTTAAAATGTGAGAAATGTTTAGAAAATGCTAAAGAATTTGTTAAAACATATGATGAACTTAACAAAAATTCTAATATTACTAAAGATAGTCCCTATTATCAAGTATTGTCTACATTATCAAATGATTATCATAATTTTAAAAATTATTGTAGTATGAATAATGTTGATTGTAGCAATATGCCACACCTTTCACCGATAAACATAAAAGAAAATGGTGTACAAAATTCTGGAAAAATATTTGAACAGAATGGACAGGGTTTTGAACAAATTTCTGAAGTTCCATCATCAAGTTCGTCGATAACAAGCAAATTAATTCCAGTTTTATCGATAATTGGTGTAATAGGATTTCTTTTAGGAATTTCTTATAAGGTAAATAATAAGGAATTTATAAATTATTTACATGATTACTTATATACGATTATCAAAAAATATTAATATGTTTACCATTTTTATATTAGTATTCGTTATTTGGATTTCGGAAACGAACCCAAAAACAACATTTAAGAGAAAAGTTAAAAAAATAAAGAAAATGAACTATTAATATGTGATTTGAAGAGTAGTGATTATTTCAGGAATACTAATAATGATTAATATATTTTAAGAAACTGTCTATTTGAAAATAAATAATTTTTTACCATAATTTTTGAATATAATTATTGGGTCTATAATAATAATTAAATTATATAACCAATAATATATACTGTTATATATATATATAGTTATAACATTTTTATACTGTTTTTGTATAATTTTTAAACAGTTTTTATGTTGTGGGTCAGGGTTATGTTTGTGGATCCCATATTCGGGATAGGATTAAGTATTATATCATTATTTAATTTTTTATAGTTTGAACACTAATTAAATATATGCATCATCCCTATATGTTTAATCAGGAAATAAAGTTCAAAAGTTAAAATATGCAACCCCAAATGACATAATCTAATATGAAAAGGGTCACATAAATTTTTTTCATAAGTTATAATATATATAATTTAGTGTTCATATCGATTTTATATGATTAAACAAAATGTCTATATTACATATATTAATTCATATTATGATATGTCATAATTATTTATTATGTAAAGATTGATAATCATAGCTATATTGAATTATGCATAACACAATATGTTTCTTTATTTGATAAAATATTTTATTTGTAAAACTTATTATTTGTATCATTTGTTTTAATTTAAATCGCATTTTGATAACCGAACAGTATAATAATATTATATATGAAGTTGGATATGAATTATAATAAAATTCATTTTGAATATTCATTTACATTATAATATATCTTCAGGTTAATGAGTATATTTTTAATATTAATTAAACATATTACCAATATATAATAGATATTCATATAATATAAATCGAGGTTCGACAATACAACATTATCTATAACAGGCATGTTATGCATCTAACATTTTTAATAATACAATAAAAATATGTACATTAATAAATAATTACATTATATATATAGGCATACTATCCTTTTAACTTTCGATTATATATAATATAATTTTATGCTAATGTTTTAAATTCAAATAATAGAGATAGTTCTATATACATTAATTTATTTACTATAAAGGTATAATATTAGATTAAACGCTATTCGTTTTAAAATTTTATATTTTGAGGTATACATATATTACATTTAAAATACTTAAAAGACAAAATATAAGTATATTAATAAAATTTAATGTTATAGTTTGTTCTGATAATTATAAATAATATGAAAGATAGAATAGCGTTATTATTATACGCCCATATATATAATCTAACAAAATACTCTACGAACAACTTATATTAAATATTATTTTATTGTGGAAACTTCATATAATTAAATATTAATTTTATCGAAAAGACACATAACAATACATTATAAAGGTATCAATGCTATATATATGTTAAAGATTCAATTTGGGATATGTGGTTTAATATTCTAAAAATATGAATCAATGGGGAAAATGTTAAAAACTCAATTTATGTTAAATGTTATTTTATTATTGTTTAATGAATCGTATTTAATCACAAACAGGATTGTTTTATCGTAGAATTAATAAAATATAGAATGTTTAATAAATTACTTGAATGGATATACATTGATAACTATAACAATAAATATATAAGATAAGAATGAACAATGCATAGTATTTAGGAAATATTTATATAAATATATATATTAAAGAGCTAATATATCTTATCTCTCTCCTATTAAAGGATAATAAACCAACATAATTACGCATAGTTTTCTATTATACTTTAAAATGTACATAATAGTTAGTTATATGTTAATATTTAATATCTACTAAGTATGATTTTAAAAACAATATGAACTTAAAGACTTATTTAAGGTTATAAATACGGGTTCAGTGCTAATTGTCGTTTTAAACCGTGGAAATTATGCGTAAAATATATTATAAAATTATCCAATAAGGTATATGGGAATAAAAATAAAGTTATTTAACACATTAAAATTGTTTTTTAATTTATCTACATTAATTAAAAACAATATAATTAATGTATTGGGGATATAAAATGGAACAATACAACTTTGTAAATATTACAATTTTAGAAAAGACTATACTATATATTATTAGGAACAAGTATATAGTATTTAATATATTTTTAAAAAAGACTATTTATATGCTTTAAGGATTGTAATAATAATAACTTTCTTAAATTTATATATTTGTGCATTATTTAAGTTTTATGACGTCATTTATCTTCGATATTAAAGCATATGTATATATTTTTTAAATTCATTATAAAAGTATATTAATTTTTATAATAAAGTTATACCAAATGTTAGTAAGAATACTATTTTTCGTATAAAACGCATCATTTATACATATGGCAAAATTGTATAAGCAAGCCTCTATTTAAGATAGTATAGCTAAATTGCATAAAATAAGTATAATATGATTTTAGTAATACTAATATATTATTATTTTATATGAAGTTAAAATTAAGAATAATATGTCTAACGAAAGATAACTGCTACGTAAAGAGCTTAAGTAAATACAACGTATATAAATAACATCACCCCGCATAATCTCCAAATTATAACAGAATTTCATTATAATGTCTTATAAAGAGGTATATATCTTTTTTCTTATATTATTCGTATGTTGTATTCCTATAAATTATATTAATTTTAATTATAGTAACATTTATATCAATACATTTTTTGTTTAATTCGTAAAATATATTCGTAGTGTGATGCAATTAATACGATTGATAAATATTTTGATGATAATACGGAAAACCCGGAAGAATATGATGTGAATATATTACATATGTATTGCCCTGGCAATAAATGTAGTAGTGATGAAGAAGAAATTGTCGCTGGTTTTATAATGTTACTAAATATGATTGGTGAGGAAGGTATAGATGGTGAAAAACTTGTTGAATACGCTATTTTATGGTTAAGTTATAAACTAAATCAAAAAACGCAAAATGGAACTACTACATTAAACGAGTTTTATACTAATCGTGTAGTAAAAAATAATAAATATGAGGAGAATATATCTACTAATAATAATATTAATAAGGATGTTATAGAAAATAAAATAAAATCGATGAATATGAATATTAAAGATGTATCTAATTTTTATGATGCATTTAAATCATTATGTAACATGTGTAGTGAAATTAGTGCAGAAGCAAATACTGAATGCAAGAAATGTTTAGAAAATGCTGGAGAATTTTTTGAAAAATGTGAAAAAGTTAAAAATGCTTTAGATATTACTAAAGAAAATTCTTATTCTCAACTATGGTTAAGTTTATCAAAAGATTATAAAAATTTTGAAGGTAATTATAATAGTATTTGGTGTAATAATGTTCCATCAGTTGTAGCTTGTCCACGAAGTTCAGTAACAAAAAATACCCTAATTGCAATTGCAATTATATTTGTTGTAGCATCAATTTTATTGGGAGTTTCTTATAAGGTAAATAATAAGGAATTTAAAAATTATTTTCATTAAATATATGCAAACATTAACAAAAAAATCGTACATTTTTTTAATTTTTTATATTAGTATTCGTTATTTGGATTTCAGAAAAGATCTCAAAAACAACATTTAAGAGAAAAGCTAAAAAAATAAAGAAGAAACTGATCATTAATATATTATTCGAAGAGTAGTGATTATTCCAGGAATAGTAATAATGATTGATATATTTTAAGAAATTGTCTATTTCGAAGTAATTTTTGCATAATTTTTATATAGCTTTTATGTTGTGGAACCCATATCCGGGTTAGGGCTAAGTATTAGATTGGATTTAATTTTTTATAACTTAAACACTAATTTAATATATGTATAATCCCGTATGTTTAATCAAGAGATGATGCCCAAATATTCAACCCCAAATGGGGATAAGCTATTATAAATGGGGTTGTATAACATTTTTTCATAAGTTATAATATATATAATTGAGTGTTAATATATATTTAATATGATTAAAGTAAAATAACTATATTACATATGTTAATTCATATTATGCTATATCATAATTATTTATTTTATAAAGTTTGTTAATCATAAATATAATGAATTATGCATATCATAATATGTTTTTTATTTGATCAAACATTTTATTTAGTATAACTTATTATTTGTGTCATTATTATTTTTATTTAAATTGTATTTTAACAACTGAACTGTAATAATATATATTCATAGAATATCGATCGAGAATCGAGAATACAACGTTATCTATAAAAGGCATTTTATGCATCTAACATTTTTAATAATCAATAAAAATATGCATATTAATAAAAAATTAAATTATAGATATATGTATACTATCCTTTTAATTTTTGATTATATATAGTATCATTTTATGCTAAAGTTTTAAATTCAAATAATAGAGATACTTATATATATATTAGTTTATTTACTATAAAGATATAACATTAGATTAATTAATATTAATTTTTAAGCTTTATAGTTTTTAAGTATAAATATATTACATTTAAAATTTAAAAAAAATAAAATATAAGTATATTAATAAAATATAATGTTATAGTTTGTACTAATAATTATAAATAATTAGATAGATAGAATAACGTTATTATTGTACCCCTATAAATATAATATAATATAATAAATTACTCTACTAGTAACTAATATTGAAATATTGTTTTATTGTGGAAAGTTCATATAATTAAATATTAATTTTATCGAAAAGACCCATATTAATACATTATAAAGGCATAATTTTTATATATTTGTTAAAGATTCAATTTAGGATTTGTAGTTTTATATTATAAAAATTTGGATCAATAGTGAAAGGATTAATGATTCAATCAACGTTAAATTTCTTTTTATTATTCCATATTAACGCGTATTATATTATCATTATTTTACCATAGAATTAATAAAATATAGAATATTAATAAATTATTTGAATGTATATCCATTGATAACTATAAAAATAAACTATATAATATAAGAATGAACAGTGCAAAATATTTAGTGAATATTCAATTTAATTTATATATTAAAAGAGTAAATATATCTTATCTCTCTCCTCTTAAGGACAATATAATAACATATTTACATATAGTTTTCTATTATACTTTAAAATTTGCATCAATAGTTATTTATTTGTTAATATTTACTAAGGATTATTTTAAAAATAATACGCATTCAAAGACTTATTTAAGCTTATAAGTACGGATTCAGTGCTAATTGTTGTTTTAAAGAATGGAAAAGATGGGAAAATATATTATAAAATTATCCAATAAAGTATATTGGAATAAAAATAAAGTTATTGAGCACATTAAAATGAATTTTGAATTTATCTACATTCATTAAAAACAATATAAATTTATTTAATTTTCATAGAAAATGTAACATGTAACTTAATTTGAAAATGGTATTATTTTAGAAAAAACTATAATATATATTATAAGAAACAAGCATATACAAATTTAATATATTTAAAAAATTACTATTTATATACTTTAAGAATTCTAATAATAATAACTTTGTTAATTTTTTATATTTGTGCAGTATTTGAGTTCTATGACGTTGTTTGTGTTCTATATTAAAGCATATGTATATATTTTTTAAATTCATTATAAAAGTATATTAATTTTTATAATAAAGTTATACCAAATGTTAGCAAGATACAATTTTTTGTATAAAATGCATCATATATACATATGGCAAAGTGTGTAAGCAAACCCCTATTTAAGATAGTTTAGCTAAATGTCATAAAATAAGTATAATATTTTAGTAATACTAATGTATTATTATTTTATATGAAGTTAAAATTAAGAATAATATGTCTAACGAAAGATAAGTGCTACATAAAGAGATTAAGTAAATATACCATATATTTTATAGAATATATATAAATAACATCACCCCGCATAACCTCCAAATTATAACGGAATTTCATTATAATGGTTTCTAATGTGGTATATATCTTTTTTCTTATATTATTCGTATGATGCATTCCTATAAATTATATTAATTTTAATTTTAGTAATATTTATATTAATACATTTTTTGTTTAATTCGTAAAATATATTCGTAGTGTGGTATAATTAATACGGTTGATAAATATGTTGTTGATGATCCGAACAACCCGGGAGAATATCATTCTACGCATTTGTTAAAAGTAGCTTTCCCTAAAAATGACTGTAGTAATGATGACCGAAAACTTAGCTCTTTTTTTATAGCATTGCTATCTTTACTTAATGATAATAATAAAAATGAAAATTTAGCGGGTGATAAACTTGTGGAATATGCTATTTTATGGTTAAGTTATAAACTAAATCAAAAAAAAGAAAATGGAACGATCATATTAAACGATTTTTATAATAATATTGTAGTAACAAATAGTTGTTATTATCAGAAAATAAATGCTAATAGTGATAGTGATAATAAGATTAGTAAGGATGTTATAAAAAAAAAAATAGAATCGATGGATATCGATATTAAAGATATATCTAATTTTTATGATGCATTTAAATCATTATGTAACATGTATAATGAAATTGTTGCAGATGACGACCAATGCAATAAATGTTTAAAAAGTGCTGGAGAATTGTTTGAAAAATATGAAAAACTTAAAAATGCTTTAGATGTTAATAAAGGAAGTTCTTATTATCAACTATTGTCTAGTTTATCAAATGATTATAAAATTTTTGAAAATAAATATAGTGATAAATGTAGTAATATCTCACTTGTAGCTTGTCCACGAAGTTCAGTAACAAAAAATATACTAATTACAATTGCAATTATATTTGTTGCAGCATCAATTTTCTTGGGTATTGCTTATAAGGTAAATAATAAGGAATTTAAAAATTATTTTCATTAAATATATGCAAACGTTAACAAATAAATCGTATACTTCTTAACATTTTATATTAGTATTCGTTACTTGGATTTCGGAACCGATTTCAAAAACAAAAATTAAGAGAAAAGCTAAAAAAATAAAGAAGAAACTGATCATTAATATATTATTCGAATATTAATAATGATTAATATATGTTAAGAATCTGTCTATTGGGAAGTAATTTTTGCATAATTTTTATATAGTTTTTATGTTATGGAACCCATGTTCGGGTTAGGGTTAAGTATTATATTGTATTAATTTTTTACAATTTGAACACTAATTAAATATATATATCATCTCATATATTTAATCACTAGATGAAGTTAAAAATTTGTAACCCCAAAGGAGCATTGTCATTAATATGAAAAGGGTTACATAATATTTTTTCATAATTTATAATATATATAATTGTGTGTTCATTCCAATTTTATATGATTAAAATAAAATGTCTACATTGTATATATTAATATAGATATCTGCTATATATGAATTCATATTATATATATCATAATTGCCTATTATATAAGCCTTGATAGCTCAGAACTATATTGAATTATGCATATAATAATGTTTCTTTATTTTATGAAAATTTTATTTAGTAAAACTTATAACTTGTATCATATTTATTTTAATTTAAATCATGTTATCCAACTGAACTGTAATAGTAGATAAAAATAAAATATAGATTCAAAATACCGATCGAGAATCGACAATGTAACATAATCTATAAAATATTATTATGCTTCTAACATTTTTTGTAATACATAAAAATTGAATTATATACAATATTTTTTAAGTTTTAATTGTAGTTCTATTCTCTTTTTGTATTACCTTTGCCTTCGTATTAAAATTAATTAATATTAACAGAACTAGCTATAAATGCTTTAATTTATTTATCATAAGGTATAATATATTAATCACTATAAATTTTTAAATTTTATAACTTTGAGGTATAAATAAATTATATTTTAAAATAATTAAAAAAATAAAATATAAGTGTATTAATAAAATTTAATGTTATATTTTATTCTAATAATTATAAATAATATTATAGATAAAATTATTGTTATATTATATAACTATACATATAATCTAGTAAAATACCAATAATTAATATTGAAATATTGTTTTATTGTGGAAACTTCATATAATTAAATATTAATATGAATTTTATCGAAAAGACATATAATAATATATATAAAGGGATAGTTTTTATATATTTGTTAAAGATCCAATTTGGGATTTATAATTTTATATCCTAAAAAACTGGATAAATAGAGAAAAGGATATAGACTTAATTAACATTAAATGTCTTTCTATTATTCCATATTATCATTGTTTTGTCATAAAATTAATAAAATATAGAATTTTTAATAAATTATTTGATTGTTTATACATTGATAATTATAGCAGTAGAATATATAAGAAAAAAATGAACAATTCAGAACATGTACGGATATTTATCTAAATTTATATATTAAAAGAGTAAATATATCTTATCTCTCTCCTCTTAAAGGACAGTATGACAACTTAATTAAACATATTTTTCTATTATACTTTAAAATTTGCATCAATATTTATTTATATCCTATATATTAATATTTACTAAGTATTATTTTTAAACAATATGCATTTAAAGAGTTATTTAAGCATATAAATAGCATAATAAATACGGGTTCAGTGCTAATTATTGTTTTAAGGAATGGAAAATATGCATAAAATAGTTTATAAAATTGCCCAATAAAATATACTTCTAAATTGAAGTATATAGGAATAAAAATAAAGTTATCGGACTCATTAAAATGGATTATTAATTTATCTATATTAATTACAAATATTATTAATTTATGTAATTTGAAAAGATAATGGAACATACAACATAATTTGAAAATACTATAATTTTAGAAAAAACAATATTATATATTATAAGAAACAAATATATAGTATTTAATATATTTTAAAAAATAACTATTTATATACTTTTAATACTATAGTAATAATGAATTTCTTAATTGTTTCGATTTTCTCAGTATATTATTTTTGGGGCGCCACTTATTAAAACAAAAGATATGACGTTGTTTATGTTCTATATTAAACCATATGTATAAGATGATATATTTTTATTCATTATAATGTTACTTTAACTTTTATAATAATGCTCATATGAGTATTATTAAGGATAACAATTTATGTAAAATTGTATTTATATACATATGATAAAACATATATTAAACAACCCCCAACACAAGGCAATTTATCTAATCACCATAAAAGAATATATTGTTTCATATTATCTTTAAATTAATATTAAAAATGATAATAAAATGTTTAACCATATACAATTTTATGTTATGTTCAATTATTTTGTCATTTATTAAGCGTAAAATATATAAAATAATATGATATTACATAATCTACATATTATAAACAAAATAAAATTACAATGGACAATACCATGGTATCTGTATTTTTTAATAAAATTTGCTTTTTATTGTATTTTTTGATATTATATTGGCATAAAATTCATTAAATTTGATTTTATAAGAATTTCATTAACATATATTTTTATTATACTTTTTTAAATGTTTTCTTAGTGTCGAAGGTTTGATACATTGAGAAGCTATCTCCCCGATGAATTAGGCAAAGCCGCACTTGATCTAAAAACTCTTAAAAGTTTCAATAATTATTGTCCTATTGCAGGTTCAGAAAATAAATGTGAAACTGAGCTCGATAAAATAAATGGTGGATGTTTATGGTTGTTTGACCAATTGTTTGTGAAAAATAAAAAAAATGATATCAATATTGCTGAATACATTATCATATGGTTAAGTTATAAACTAAACCAAAAGACGTATGAAGGAATCAACAATCTAAATGATTTTTATGTTAAATATATACAGAATAATACATATTATAATAAGTGTGATAATGGTGGTCAAGATTGTAGTGATACATTAACAGAAATAACGGGATATACAAATTATAAGGAAATAATAGATAAAAAAAAGGAATTGTTGAGTATTAATTTTGGGCTTATGTCTAAATTTTATGATGCATTTAAACCATTATGTAACATGTATACTGAGCTTGATGCAAACGACACATCAAATAAGAACTATTTAGATTGTGCTAAAGAATTTGTTGGAAAATATAATGAACTTAATGAGGTTTCTGATATTACTGAAGATAGTCCTTATTATCAAGTATTGTCTACATTATCAAATGATTATAATAATTTTAAAGGATTTTGTAATAGAATTAGCGTTGATTGTAACGATATTCCATCCCTTTCACCGATAAAAATAAAAGAAAATGGTGTACAAGGTTCTGTACATAATGATGTACAAAATTTTGGAGTTACATCATCAAGTTCGTCGATAACAAACAAATTAATTCCAGTTGTATCGATATTTGTTGCAATATCATTTTTTTTGGGAATTTCTTATAAGGTGAATAATAAGGAATTAAAAAATATTTTATTTAAATATTATTTTAATTATATATATGTAAACGTTAACAAAAAAATAATACGCTTCTTAACATTTTATATTAGTATTCGTTATTTGGATTTCGGAAACGATCTCAAAAACAACATTTAAGAGAAAAGCTAAAAAAATAAATAAGAAAATGGATAATTAATATAAGATTTGAAGAGTAATGGCTATCTCAGGAATAGTAATAATGATTGATATATGTTAAGAAATTGTCTAGTTTAAAATAAATATTTTTTTACCATAATTTTTGAACATAATTATTGGGTCTATAATAATAATTAAATAATATAATCAATATATATATTGTTATATATATATATTTATAACATTTTTATACTGTTTTTGTATAATTTTTAAACAATTTTTATGTTGTGGGTCAGGGTTAAGTGTCATATTGCATTTAATTTTGAATATTTTTTTATAATTTGATAACATCTATTAGTTTAAAGAATTGTTTTAAATATATATAGGAAATAAATTATTAAAAATATGTATAAGATAGGTTATAATTATTAAGATTCATATTAGGTCTAAATATGTAAGAGAAAAAATAAGGATGAAAATGAATATGAAAAGGAATGAATAAAATAATATATTTTGGCAAATAAGAATTTGATTTTTTGTTAATATAACTTAATGGTAAATGTGTTTAACTAAGTCTTTTTGTATTTTATTGTTAATTTGGGGTTATTGGTTTATGGGGGAATTTATCGAATATTGGAATCGATATAAAAAGATGATTCCAAAGCATCGATTTGGTCCTAGAAGAAAAGGTTGATTTAAATAATTATAGCATTTAATATGAAAAATTAAGGAGAGAGGGAATTGGAAGAAAATAATTATTATGATTTCCTTCCTCAGTGACAACGGAACAAAATGATAGATGAAGTAAGTGATGTAGGAATGGATTTGAATGGAATAAAAGTATAAAGTGGTATTTGGAGAAAATACATATAGTGAAATAAGTTACGTTAAAGGTATATTTATTTTACACACATTATTTTATGAATTATGTACAAGGTAAATAAAAAGAAAGTTATGAAGTATACAATTTTTAAAACATTTCTTCACTATCAAATATTATATATTTTTACTATTTTTATTTTAGTATTTGCCATTTGGATGGAGAAAGGGATTGAAGAAAAAAAAACATGAAAGAGGTTATAAACTCAACTAATGGAAAAAAATAAAATGCAAATAATTATAAATTCATCTAATCAAAAAAAACAGACTAAAAAATCAATAAATTCCGTTTGTGGAAAAATCTCCATTGTTAAATATGTACCAACTTATGCAAGGCGATCCTGTACCATTTATTAATTTTTTTTTTTTTTTTTTAATTTTTTTTGTTTATAAAGAAATCACAATTCTTTAGAATTATAAATTTAATTAATGTCTTATATTTTTTCTTAAATAACCAAAGCTCAGATGTTTATGATTCTGACTTTAAAATTCAATATAAATATTAAAAATAACAAATAAGTAAATTCGTTTATTATTATTATAGGTAAATAAACTCATAAGTATCATCAAAAAATATATATGTGTAATATTATAATATAAATATATGTATTTTAATAATCTATATAAAACGATGTTGTTTAATCAATTCATTTGATTTCCATTATAATATTTCTCTAAAATTATAAGAATAAAATAATTAATAATATAATGAATGAATAAAAAAAATATATTTTATAAAATAATTTATTATTGAAAAAATTCATAATAATATTTTTAAAAAATATAAACAGTGACCCTCTACGTCTCTATCATACATTGCAAAATATAATTGTTTTTTATGCATATTCAGTAAAAAAAATATAAAAGTGGATATTTCCTATATTAAAAGTTGTGTTATGAAATAAAAAATCAATGACATATAATAATGCATTATAAAGATATCAATTTTATATTATTGTTAAATATCCAATTCGGAACATGTGGTTTTATATTATAAAAAACTGGATCAATGGAGAAAGGGTTAAATGATCATTTAATGTTAAATTTCATTTTATTATTCCATATGAACGCATATTATATTATAATTATTTAATGAACCATCTTTAATAACAAACAGCATTGTTTTATCACAGAATTAATAAAGTATATAATTTTTAATAAAATATTTGAATGTATATACATTGATAACTATAATAATAAAATATATAAGGTAAAAATGAACAACTCAGAACATTTAACAAATATTTATATAAATTTAAATATTAAAAGAGCAGATATATATTATCTTTCTCTTCTTAAAGGGTAATATAACAACCTAATTAAACATATTTTTCTATTATACTTTAAAATTTGCATCAATATTTATTTATATGTTACATATTTAATATTTACTATGTATTATTTTAAAAAAAATCTACATATAAAAACATATTTAAGCTTATAAATACGGGTTCAGCGCTAATTGTCGTTTTAACAGTGGAAAAATATGCAAAGTGTATTATAAAATTACTCAATAAAGAATATTTCTAAATTGAAGTATATAGGAATAAAAATAAAGTTATAGAAATCATTAAAATGAATTATGAATTTATATAAATTCATTAAAAACAATATAAATTTATATAATTTGCATAGAGATATAAGTAACATAACTTAATTTGAAAATTCTATAATTTTAGAAAAAACTATATTATATATTATAAGAAACAATTATATAAAAATTTAATTTATCTTATTAAATGACTATTTATATACTTTTAAGGATTATAGTAATAATATAATTTTTTGTTTTTTAAATTTATAAAGTATTTAAATTTTAGAATGGCAATCATTAAAACATAATATATAAATATATTCCTTTTCGATGTTCAAACATACTTTAAATTATTTATAAAGTATATTAATTTTTATAATAATGTTATACCAGTGTTACTAAGAATAGCATTTTTTGTGTAAAATGCATCATATATACATATGGCAAAAGTGTACTAAGCACCTTCTATTTAAGGTAATTTAGCTAACTATTATAAACATAAATGTAACGTTTCTTTAGTAATAATATGATTTTGTTATTCAATATTAATTTAATTATTGAAAAAAATATAATATATTTAACTATAGACGATTGTTATATATAGGATTAAAGTATTTGCGTTACATATTTGGTGCATCGTATATAAAACAGCATGATTTTACTCAATTTGCAAATCAAAAATAAAATTTCGGAACAATGGCTGGATTTATGGTATATGCATTTTTTAATAATATTAATAATTTCCTTTACATTTTTTGATATTGTATTATATATATCATTAAACTTTATTTTATAAGAGTTTCATTAACGCATATTGTTATTATACTATTTTAAACGGTTTCTTAGTGTAAAAGGTTCGAGAATATATGGATTGCTTTTCCCGATACATTGAGTAATGGAAACTATCAATTTAAAGATTATGAAATTATCAATTCATATTGTAATAATAATTGTACGAATGAGCTCGATAAAGTTAATGCAATATGTTTATGGTTGTTTGAGAAAAATTTTGAGAATAATTCTTCGTTTGTGAATAATGCAAAAAGTAATATCGACATTGTTGAATACATTATCATATGGTTAAGTTATATGTTAAGCCTAAAATCACATGAGGAAATCACCAATATAAATGATTTTTATGTAAAATATATAAAGGATGATGCGAAGTATAATAAGAAAATAGATGGTGTTAATGCTTATAATAGTTATAAGGATCTTATAGATAAAAAACAATATTTGATGAACATAAATAAGAACGTTATATATAAATTTTATAATGCATTAAAATCATTATGTAACATGTATAATGAATTTAATGATGACAATCCAGATTGCAAGACATATTCAGAAAAAGCTAAAGAATTTGTTGAAAAATATAAAGAACTTAATGAATATTATAATAATACTAAAGGAAGTCCCTATGATCATGTATTGTCTACATTATCAAATGATTATAATATTTTAAAAAGCAAATGTGATTCTGATAAATCTATCAATTTCCCATCTCTTCCAACTTTTTCACGAAGATCAGTAATAAAAAGCACACTAACTTCAATTACATTTATATTTGTTGCAGTATCAATTTTATTTGGAATTTCTTATAAGGTAAATAATAAGGAATTAAAAAAAATATTATATATATGTAAACATTAACGAACAACCGTACGCTTCTTAACATTTTATATTAGTATTCGTTATTTGGATTTCGGAAACAATCTCAAAAACAACATTTAAGAAAAAAGCTAAAAAAATAAAGAAGAGAATAGATCATTAATATATGATTCGAAGAATAGTAACTATTTCAGGAGTAGTAATAATGATTACATATTTAAGAAACTATCTATTTGGAAATAAATAATTTTTATATAGTTTTTATGTTGTGGGTCAGGATTGAGATTATGTTTGTAGACCCCACGTTTGGGTTAGGGTTAAATATAATATTTCATTTAATTTTGAATAAATTTATAATATTTATTGGTTTGTAAATGTTGATCAAATATATTTACCATTCCCATATGTTTAATTTCGAGATTATGTCTAAATATTCAACCAAAAAAGGGGGTACATAACATACTTTATAAGTTATAATACTTATACATAATTCGTTCATATATATTAAATGTGACAATATTATAACTTCGCATTGTATATATTACTACAATTTTTTGGTTAACCATGCATAAGAGCCTTTATTATCTATTATATAAAGATTGTTAATCCAGAGTTATATTGAATTATACATTATACAATACATTTCTTTATTTGATGAAACATTTTATTTAGTAAAACTTATAATTTGTGCCACTATTATTTGATTTAATTATAACTTTTCAACCAAACTATATAATAATATTGCATATCAAGGTAAAATTATAATTTAATCCATTCTGAATGTCCCTATACAATATAATATACCTTCATATTAATATGTGTTTTTTTAAGATTAATTGAACATATTACCAATATATAATATATATTCATAAAATATAGATGCATGGGATATCGATTGAAAATCGACAATGTAACATTGTCTATAAAATATTATTACGCTTCTAACATTTTTTAGTAATACATAAAAAATACACTATATATACAATACTTTTTAAGTTTTAATTGTAGTTACTATTCTCTTTTTGTATTTCCTTTACATTTTTATTAAAATTAATTAATATTAATAGAAATTGCTTTGTATGCTATAATTTATTTATCATAAGATACAATAATAGATAAATCACTATTAATTTTTAAATTTTATATTTTGAGGTATAAATAAATTAAATTTTAAAATAGTTAAATGAAAAAATATAAGTATATAATAAAATTTAATGTTATAGTTTGTTATAATACTTATAAACAACTTGGTAAATAACATTAACGTTATTGTTCTAATATATATAATATTGTACCAATGGCTAAGCACTGGAATATGTTAAATTTGGGAAACATATACAATTATATATTAATGCAAAGTATACAGAAAACATATGTAATTATTAATTTAATTTGAATTAATAATATGTTTATTAGGTTATTATATATATAAAAACTCTAAATTTACAATTTAAATATATTGTTATTACGAAATAATATGTTCTAAAGTGTTATACTTTAAAACAATGAAACAAAAAAATTACTAATTGATTTAAAGTATTTTTATTAAGCGCATTAATTATTCCGTTGATTATACAGTGACGTAGAAGTAACAATAATAATAGTAATAAAAATAGAAAAACGTATTAAATACGAACAAATCATTAAATTCATTTGATACACTATGTGGGTATAAATTCATCATATATATTATTAAAGGTATGATAAGATTAAAATTGTATGCATACAAGATCAAATGACATATTATAACATTTATTTAAGTATGCATTAATGCGATCATATTAGAATTAACACTATCAAGAAAAATAATATTAATAATTTTATAGTTTTTCATCATAGAACTAAATATTGTTTATTATAAAATATAAAAGCAAACTATATATTTAGAAAATAATTCTAAGCCATTTTTAGTGATTAATTTTAATATATGTACATGGATTGAAAGATTTAATGGTAGAAAATATAATTAAAATATGTAGAATAAATAAATCGTATATGGCTATATCCTTGTCTTAACAAAATATAATTCCCTTATCTCTCCTATCTAAAATGTAATTATAACAATTTAATTACGCATAGTTTTATATTATACTTTAAAATTTGCATCAATAGTTATTTATGTGTTAATATTTAATATTTACTAAGTATCATTTTAAAAACAATATGCATTAAAAGTCTTATTTAAGCATATAAATACGGTTACAGTGTTAATTGTCGTTTTAAACCGTGAGAAAGATGTGCAAAATATATTATAAAATTATATAATAAGATATATTTATAAATTTAATTATATAAGAATAAAAATAAAGTTATTGGACTCGTTAACATAGATTGTAAAGTTATCTATATTAAATAAAATAATATTAAAATTATTTATATGCAATTAAAAAAGGGAACAATGCAACTTAATTCGAAAATAATATAATTTTAATTAAACATGGTATATAGTATTAGAAATAATTATATAAATATTTATTATATTTTAAAAAATTACTATTTATATACTTTTAAGGATTATAGTAATAATATAATTTTTAATTTTTTAGATTTATACAGTATTAAGTTTTAGAAAGGCAATCATTAAAACATAAAATATAAATATATTCCTTTTCTATGTTCAAACATACTTTAAATTATTTATAAAATTATATCCATTTTTATAACAGAGTTTTACCAGATGTTAGTAAGAATAGCATTTTTTTTATAAAATGCATCGTATTTATATTTAACTAAAATGTATTAAGCAACCCTCTATTTAAGGTAATTTAAATAATTGTCACAAAAATAAATAAAACGTTCCTTTAGTAATAATATTATTTTATTATTCTATATTAATTTAATTATTGAAAAACATATAATATACTTAACTACAGACAATTTTTATATATAGGGTTAAAGTATTTGCGTCACATATTGGGGACAGTGTATATAAAGCAGGATTATTTTACCCAATTTACGAATCAAAAATAAGATTCCATTATAATGAATAAACAAGTGGTATATGCATTTGTTAATAATAATAGTTTCCTTTATATTTTTTGATAATGTATTATATATATATCATTAAATATCGTTTTAATAAAATGTTCAATAATATACATTTCTAATAAATGTTTTTAAATCTTTTCCTAGTCTGAAAAGTTCGAGAATCTATGGGAGTTTTTTCCCGATAAATTGACCAGTGATAAAAAGTATCAAATTAATAAAGGAAATTTCTTAGATGGTTATTGTGATAGTTATCGTTGTGATAGTGATTTCGAAAAAATTAGTGCTGGATTATTTTATTTGCTTAATCAATTCTTTGGGCCTTCTGGTTTGCTTAAGAATAATGCAAAAAATAAAAACGATATTTTTGATTACATTATGATATGGTTAAGTTATATGTTAAACCTAAAGGAAAATGAATCAAACGACAGTCTAAAATATTTTTATAATACAGATATAAAACATAATCAAAAGTATACAAATTCTATAGCGGGTTTTACGGAGTATAATAATTATAAGGAACTTTTAGACGATAAACAAATTGTGAATATTGATATTAATAATATGTCTAAATTTTATGTTCCATTTAAATCATTATGTACCATGTATAATGGATTTAATGATAGCACGTCAGATTGTACAAAATATTTGAATGATGTTAATGAATTTGCTAATAAATATAAAGAACTTAGTGAAGATTCTAGTATTGCTAATGATAGTTTCTGTAATAAAATATTGTGTACTTTATCAAATGATTATGATAATTTTAAAAAGAAATGCAAAGACAGTTCATCCTTTCCAACGATAAAAAAACCAAATATTATTCCAAAATGTCCTGAACAAATTTCTGAACAAAATTTAAGAAGTTCTGGAGTAATTTCTGAAGATGTGGCATCAAGTTCGTCGATAACAAGCAAATTATTTACAGTTTTATCGATATTTGGTGCAATAGCATTTTTTTTAGGAATTTCTTATAAGGTAATAATAAGGAATTAAAAAATATTACATTTAAATATTATTTTCATTATATATATGCAAACGTTAACAAAAAAATTATACGTTTCTTAACATTTTATATTAGTATTCATTATTTGGATTTCGGAAACGATTTAAAAAACAACAAATAAGAGAAAAAATAAAAAATATAAAGAAGAGAATGAATCATTAATATATGATTCGAAGAGAGTGACAATTTCAGGAATAGTAATAATTATTGATATATGTTAAGAAACTGTCTATTGTGAAGTAATTTTTGCATAATTTTTATATAGTTTTTATGTTGTGGAACACATATTCGGGTTAGGGTTATATATTATATTGTAATTTAATTTTTTATAACTTGAACAGTAATTAAATATATGTACCACCCCGTATGTTTAATCAAGAGATGATGCCCAAATATTCACCCCCAAATGAGGATAAGCTAATATGAATTGGGTTGTATAACATTTTCTCATAAGTTATAATATATATAATTAAGTGATCATATCGATTTAATATAGTTAAATTAAAATAACTATATTAAATATATTAATATAGATATTGACTATATATGAATTCATATTATATATATCATAATTGCCTATTATATAAGTCTTGATAGCCCAGAGCTATATTGAATTACACATAACATCATATGTTTCTTTATTTCATGGAATATTTTATTTAGTAAAACTTATTATTTATATCATATTTATTTTAATTTAAATCGTGTTATACAACTGAACTGTAATAATAGATGTTCATAAAATATCGATCGAGAATCGAGAATACACCGTTATCTATAAAAGGAATTTTATGCATCTAAGATTTTTAATAGTCAATAAAAATATGCATATTAATAAAAAATTAAATTATAGATATATGTATATTATCCTTTTATTTTTCGATTATATATAGTTTCATTTTATGCTAAAGTTTTTAATTCAAATAATCGAGATACTTATATATACATTAGTTTATTTACTATAAAGATATAACATTAGATTAATTAATATTAATTTTTAAGCTTTATAGTTTTTAAGTATAAATATATTACATTTAGAATTTTAAAAAAATAAAATATAAGTATATTAATAAAATATAATGTTATAGTTTGTACTAATAATTATAAATAATTAGATAGATAGAATAACGTTATTATTGTACCCCTATAAATATAATATAATATAATAAATTACTCTACTAGTAACTAATATTGAAATATTGTTTTATTGTGGAAAGTTCATATAATTAAATATTAATTTTATCGAAAAGACGCATATTAATACATTATAAAGGCATAATTTTTATATATTTGTTAAAGATTCAATTTAGGATTTGTAGTTTTATATTATAAAAATTTGGATCAATAGTGAAAGGATTAATGATTCAATCAACGTTAAATTTCTTTTTATTATTCCATATTAACGCGTATTATATTATCATTATTTTACCATAGAACTAATAAAATATAGAAATTTTAATAAATTATTTGAATGTATATGCATTAATAACTATAACAATAGATTATATAAGATAAAAATGAACAATTCAGAGCATTTAGAGAATATTTATATAAATTTAAATAATAAAAGAGCAAATATATCTTATCTCTCTCCTCTTAAAGTAAAATATAATAACTTAATTAAACATAGTTTTCTATTATACTTTAAAATTTCCATCAATATTTATTTATATGTTAATATCTAATAAGTATTATTTTAAAAACAATCTACATTCAGAGATTTATTTAAGGTTATAAATACGGATTCAGTGCTAATTGTCGTTTTAAACCGTGGAAAATATGCGTAAAATATATTGTAAAATTACTCAATAAGGTATATTTATAAATTGAAGTATATAGAAATGAAAATATAGTTATCGGAATCATTAAAATGGATTATGAATTTATCTATATTCATTAAAAGCAATATAAATGTATATAATTTGCATAGAAAATAGAAAAATGGAACTTTGTAAATGTTATAATTTTAGAAAAAACTATATTATAAGAAACAAGTATATAAATATATATTTATATACTTTTAAAAATTATACTAATAATAGATTTATTAAAGCATGAGAAAAAAAATTGTATTTTTCTATATTGAGACACAAATATAAGAGGGAATATTTTAAATTCATTACTAAACTACTTAAATTTTTATAATAAAATTATAATGGATGTTACTAATAATCATAAATTTAAGCATAAATTATATTATACATCTGACCAAAATGTATTAAATGTCTCCAATTTAAGGCAGATTATTAGTTATCAAAAACAGGAATAGACCGTTTCTTTAGTAATAATATTATTCTATATTAATTTAATTATTGGAAAACTTATAATATATTTAACTACAGACCGTTGTTATATATAGGGCTAAAGTATTTGCGTCGTATATTTGGTGCAGTTTATATAAAATAGCATGATTCTACTCAATTTATAAATCAAAAATAAAATTCCATTATAATGAATAAAGAAGTGGTACATACATTTTTTAATATTAATAATAATTATTATCTTTACATTTTTTGATATTGTATTATATATATCATTAAACTTTATTTTAATAAAATTTTCAATAATACACATTTTTATTAATTGTTTTTAAATGATTTCTTAGTGTGAAAAGTTCAAGACTGTAACGACGAATTTAGAATATGATTCGAATACTAAAAATTATAAATTTAAAGATAATACAGATTTCAAAGAGTACTGTACTGATGACAATTGTGATAATGATCTCGATAATATTAGTGCTGGATGTTTATTTTTGTTTAATGAAATCTTTGGGAATTCTACCTCGTTTAGTTTTATTGCAAAAGGAAACACCAATATTGTTGAATACATTATGATATGGTTAAGTTATATGTTAAACTTTAAGAAAATTGAAGAAAATGACACTATAAAGAATTTTTATGAAGCATATATAAATAGTGATAATAGGTATATTACGGATATAAATAATGTTAGTGGCTATAAGAACTATAAGGATCTTATAGATAAAAAAGAAGATTTGATGAGTATTTATGTTAAAGATATGTCTAAATTTTATTATGTATTTACATTATTATGTATGATGTATGTTGAATTTGATGAAGAAAGGCCAAATTGCTATAAATTTTCGGAAATAGCTAATGATTTTGCTAAAAAATATGATGAACTTAATGAAAATTATAATAATGGTAAAGATAGTCCCTATAATAAATTATTATCTACATTATCAAATGATTATAATAATTTTAAAAATAAATGTAATGATCCTGAATTTAGCAACTTTCCATCACTTCCAACATATTCACGAAGATTAGTAATAAAAAACACACTTATTTCAATTGGATTTATATTTATTGCCGTATCAATTTTCTTGGGAATTGCATATAAGGTAAATAATAAGTCAATTAAACAATATGTTCAGCACTGGTTAATTTGTGAATATAAATAAATTATACATTTTTTTAAATTTTTATATTAGTATTCGTTATTTGGATTTCGGAAACGATTTCAAAAGCAATGTTTAAGAGAAAGAATAAAAAATATAAAGAAGAAACTGATCATTAATAAATTATTCTGAATATGAAGATTGATGTATTTTAAGAAACTGTCTATTTGGAAATAATTTTTGTATAATTTTTATATAGTTTTTATGTTGTGGAGCCCATATTGGGGTTAGGGCTAAGTATTATATCTCATTTAATTTTTTATAATTTAAACACTAATTAAATATATGTATCATCCCGTATGTTTAATTTCGAGATGAAATTAAAAATATGTACTCCCAAAGGAGCATTACCATTAATATGAAAAAGGCTACATCACATTTGTTCATAAGTTATAATATATATAATTAAGTGTTAATATATATTTAATATGATTAAAATAAATTGTCTATATTGTATATATTAATTCATATTATGATATATCATAATTGCCTATATAAAAGTTAATATGTGGTTATATTGAATTATGCATATCATAATATGTTTCTTTATTTAATGAAAATTTTATTTAGTAAAACGTATTATTTGTGACATATTGATTTTAATTTAAATAATATTATCCAATTGAACTGTATAATAATTTTATATATTAGAGTATAATTATAATTCGATTAATTTGGAACAATTACCTACAATACAATATACCTTCATATTAATGATTATATTTTTAATGTTAATTAATCACATTACTAATGTATAATAGATAATCATAAAATATAGATTCATAAATATCGATCGAGAATCGACAATATAACATAGTCTATAAATTATTGTTATGCTTCTAACATTTTTTGAAGTTGTAATTGTATTAATAGAAGTTGCTTCATACGCTTTAATTTATTTATCATAAAGGTATAATAGTAGATTAATCACTATTAATTTTTAAATTTCGAGGTATAAATATATTATATTTTAAAATAGTTAAAAGACAAAATATAAGTATATTAATAAAATTTCGAATTATATTTTGTTATAATACTTTAAACAATTTGGTATATAAAATTAGCGTTATCATTATATGCTTATAAATATAAACTAGTAAAATGGTATACTAATAACTAATATTGAAATATTGTTTTATTGTGGAAACTTCATATAATTAAATATTAATTTTATCGAAAAGACACATAACAATACATTATAAAGGTATCAATGCTATATATATGTTAATGATTCAATTTGAATTTGTAGTTTTATATTATAAAAATATGAATCAATGGTGAAAGGGTTAAAGACTCAATTCGTGTTAAATGTTATTTTATTATTCCATATTAACGCATATTATATTGTCGTTGTTTTACCATAGAATTCATAAAATATAGAATTTTTAATAAATTATTTGAACGATATACATTAACTATAACAGTAAAATATATAAGATAAAATTATGTATAATATTTAGCAAATGTTTATATAAATATATATATTAAAGGCTAGTATATCTTATCTCTCTCCTATTAAAGGGTAAAATAATAACCTAATCAAACATAGTTTTCTATTATACTTTAAAATTAGCATCAATACTTATTTATATGTTAATATTTAATTTCTACTAAGTATGATTTTAAAAACAATATGAACTTAAAGACTTATTTAAGCTTATAAATACGGGTTCAGTGCTAATTGTCGTTTTAAACCGTGGAAATTATGCGTAAAATATATTATAAAATTATCCAATAAGGTATATTGGAATAAAAATAAAGTTATCGGACTCATTCAAATTATTTTTTAATTTATCTACATTCATTAAAAACAATATAAATTTATGTATTTTGCATAGAAATGGAACAATTCAAGTTATTTTGTAAGTGTTATTTTAGAAAAGACTGTATTATATATTATAAGAAACAAGTATATAAGTATTTAGTCTATCTTATTAAATAATTATTTATATACTTTAAGGATTGTAATAATAACTTTCTTAATTTTTTATATTTGTGTACTATTTGAGTTTTATGACGTCATTTATCTTCGATATTAAAGCATATGTATATATTTTTTAAATTCATTATAAAAGTATATTAATTTTTATAATAAAGTTATACCAAATGTTATTAAGAATAGTATTTTTTGTATAAAATGCATCATATATACATATGGCAAAAGTGTATAAGCAACTCTCTATTTAAGATAATTTAGCTAAATGTCATAAAATAAGTATAATATAATTTTAGTAATACTAATGTATTATTATTTTACATGAAGTTAAAATTAAGAATAATATGCCTAACGAAAGATAATTGCTATGTAAAGAGATTAAGTAAATATATCATATATTTTATACAATATATATAAATAACGTCACCCCGAATAATCTCCAAATTATAACAGAATTTCATTATAATGAATTCTAAAGTGGTATATATCCTTTTTCTTATATTATTCGTATGTTGTATTACTATAAATTATATTAATTTTAATTATAGTACCATTTATGTTAATACATTTTTTGTTTAATTCGTAAAATATATTCGTAGTGTGAATCAATTAATACGATCGATAAGTATTTTGATGATGATTCGAAAAACCCGGGTGAATATAATTTTATGGAATTATTAAATAAATTTTCCTTTGATTGTAACTATAGTAGTGATGAAGAAAAGATTATCTCTGGTTTTATAATGTTACTAAATATGATTGGTGAGGAATATATAGATAGTGATAAACTTGTTGAATACGCTATTTTATGGTTAAGTTATAAACTAAATCAAAAAAAAGAAAATGGAACGATCATATTAAATGATTTTCTTACTGAACATATAATAACAAATAGTTGCTATATTAAGCATATAGATGGTGATAGTGATAGTGATAATAATATTAAAAAGGGTGTTATAGAAAAAAAAATAAGATCGATGGATATTGATATTAAAGATATATCTAATTTTTATGATGCATTTAAATCATTATGTAACATGTATAGTGAAGTTGATATAGACAACTACCAATGCAAGACATGTTTAGAAAATGCTGGAGAATTGTTTGAAAAATATGAAAAACTTAAAAATGCTTTAGATATTAATAAAGGAAGTTCTTATTATAAACTATTGTCTAGTTTATCAAAAGATTATAAAGAATTTGAAAATAATTATAAAACTTTTAGGTGTGAAAATAGCTTACTACTTGTAGCTTGTCCACGAAGTTCAGTAACAAAAAATATACTAATTACAATTGGAATTATATTTGTTGCAGCATCAATTTTATTGGGAGTTTCTTATAAGGTAAATAATAAGGAATTTAAAAATTATTTTCATTAAATATATGCAAAGGTTATCAAAAAACATATTTTATTAACATTTTATATTAGTATTCGTTATTTGGATTTCGGAAACGATCTAAAAAACAACAAATAAGAGAAAAACTAAAAAAATAAAGAAGAAACTGATCATTAATATATTATTCTAAGAGTACTGATTATTCCAGGAATAGTAATAAAGGTTGATATATTTTAAGAAATTGTCTATTTCGAAGTAATTTTTGCATAATTTTTATATAGTTTTTATGTTGTGGTACCCATATTGGGGTTAGGGCTAAGTATTATATTGCATCTAATTTTTTATAATTTGAAAACTAATTAAATATATGTATCATTCCGTATGTGTTAATCACAAGATGATGTTCAAAATATGTACCACCCCAATGGGTACTGCCATTAATATGAAAAGGGCCATATCACATATTTTCATAAGTTATAATATATATAATTGAGTGTTAATATATATTTAATATGATTAAAGTAAAATAACTATATTACATATATTAATTCGTATTATAATATATCATAATTGCCTATATAAAAGTTAATATTTTGTTATATTGAATTATGCATATCATAATATGTTTCTTTATTTTATTTAGTAAAACTTATTATTTGTGACATATTTATTTTGATAACCGAACAGTATAATAATATTATATATCATAGTATAAATTATAATTCAATTCTTTTAGAACAATTACCTACATTATAATATACCTTCATATTAATGATTATATTTTTAATGTTAATTAATCGCATTACTAATGTATAATAGATAATCATAAAATATAGATTCATAAATATCGATCGAGAATCGACAATATAACATAATCTATAAATTATTGTTATGCTTCTAACATTTTTTGAAGTTTTAATTGTAGTTACTATTATCTTTTGGTATTTCCTTTCATTTGTATTAATAGAAGTTGATTTATACGGTTTAATTTATTTATCATAAAGGCATAATAGTAGATTAATCACTATTAACTTTTAAATTTTGAGGTATAAATATATTATATTTTAAAATAGTTAAAAAATAAAATATAAGTATATAATAAAATTTAATATTATAGATATGCTGCATTATTATATGCCTATACATATAATCTAGAAATTACAAATAGTTAATATTAAAATATTGTTTTATTGTGAAACCTTCATATAATTAAATATTAATTTTATCGAAAAGACATAATAATACATTATATATTTGTTAATGATTCAATTTGGAATTTCTAGTTTTATATTCTAAAAATATGGATTAATGGAAAAATTGTTAAATACTTAATTAATATTAAATATCATTTTATTATTCAATATTAACGCGTATTATATTATTATTGTTTTTTGTAGAATTAATAAAATATAGAATTTTTAATAAATTTTTTGAATGTATAACATTGATAACTATACAATAAAATGTATAAGATAAAATGAATTATGTAGAACATTTAATGAATATTTATCTAAATTTATATATTAAAATAGCAATATATCTTATCTCTCTCCTCTTAAAGGCAATATAACAACCTAATTAAACATCGTTTTCTATTATACTTTAAAATTTGCATCAATAATTATTTATTTGTTAATATTTACTAAGCATTATTTTAAAAATAATATGCATTCAAAGACTTATTTAAGCTTATAAATACGGGTTCAGTGCAAATTCTTTTAAAGAATGGAAAATATGGCAAAATATATTATAAAATTACCCAATAAGGTATATTGGAATAAAAATAAAGTTATTGTTTTTATCAAAATGAATTTTGAATTTATCTACATTCATTAAAAACAATATAAACTTGTTTAATTTGCATAGAAAATGTAGCATGTAACTTAATTCGAAAATACTTTAATTTTAATAAAGCATTGTATATAGTATTAGAAGCAAATATATAAAAGTTTAATATATTTAAAAAAATGACTATTTATATATTTTAAGGATTATAGTAATAATATAATTTTTATTTTTTTAGATTTATGCAGCATTTAATTTTTTGAAGGACAATGATCAAAACATAAGATATAAATATATTCCTTTTCTATGTTCAAAAATACTTTAAATTAATTATAAAAGTATATCCATTTTTATAATAAAGATATACCAGATGTTTGTAAGAATATAATTTTTTGTATAAAATTCATTACATATATATTTAATAAAAATTGTATTAAGCAACTCTCTATTTAAGGTAACTTAGCTAATTAGCATATACAAAAATAGACCGTTTCTTTAGTAATAATATTATTCTATATTAATTTAATTATTGAAAAACTTATAATATATTTAACTACAGACAACTGTTATATATAGGGTTAAAGTATTTATGTCACATATTGGGGGCAGTGTATATAAAACAACATGATTATACTCAATTTACAAATCAAAAATAATATCCCATTATAATGGATGCCGAAGTGGTATATGCATTTTTTAATAATAATAGTTTCCTTTACATTTTTTTATATTGTATTACATATAAATATCATTAAACTTTATTTTAATAAAATTTTCAATAATACACGTTTTTATTAATTGTTTTTAAATGTTTTCTTAGTGTAAAAGGTTCGAGAATGTAAGGAAATGGATTTCCGATGAATTGATTGATGGAAATTATCAATTTAATGATAATAATTCTTTAAATAATAAGTGTAATAATGATAATTATTCAGATAATTATTGTAATAATGATGATTTTTCAGATTTTGTATGTAATAATATTTCTTTAAGTGATTTGAATAAAATAAGTGCTGGATGTTTATATTTGTTGGATGAATTCATTAAGGATTGTGGTATGGTTCCCCCTCCTGCAAGAAATAACATTAATATTGTTGATTACATTTTGATATGGTTAAGTTATATGTTAAACCTAAAGGAAAGTGAAAAAGACAATACAACATGTTTTTATAGTACATGCATATATGATTGTGATAAGTATAATACGGAAATAAATAAATTAACTGATTATAAGAGTTATAAGGGTCTTATAGATACAAAAATCGATGTGTTGAATATGGATAGTAAAATTGTATCTAAATTTTATAAAGCATTTAAATTATTATGTGAAATGTATACTGAATTTGATGAAAAAAAGAATGATTGCACAAAATGTTTGGGAAAATCTGAAGAATTTGTTAAAATATATAAAGAACTTAATGATCCTGATAATACTAACTATGAAGGCTATTGTCAAGCATGGTCTACATTATCAAATGATTATAAGAATTTAAAAAATAAATATAAAAATTATGATTTCCTTCCAGAGATAGATACAACACAAAGTGATGCAAAATGTTCTGAACAAACTTCTAAAAAAACTGATGTAGCAGGATATGAACAATTTTCTGAAGATACATCATCAAGTTCGTCGATAGCAAGCAAATTAATTCCGGTTTTATTGATATTTCCTGCAATACCAATTTTCTTGGGAATTGCTTATAAGGTAAATAATAAGGAATTAAAAAATATTACATTTAAATATTATTTTCATTAAATATATGCAAACATTAACAAAAAATCATACACTTCTTAACGTTTTATATTAGTATTCGTTATTTGGATTTCGGAAACGATTTCAAAAACAAAAATTAAGAGAAAAGCTAAAAAATGTAAAGAAGAGAATGAATCATTAATAAATTATTCTGAATATGACGATTGATTTATTTTAAGAAACTGTCTATTTCGAAGTAATTTTTGATCATAGTTTTTATATTGTTTTTATGTTGTAGGTCAGAGTTGTGTTTGCGGAACCCATATTTGGGTTAGGATTAAGTATTATATTGTATTAATTTTTTATAATTTGAACACTAATTAAATATATGTACCATCCCATATTTTAATCACGAGATGAATTTTAAATATGCAACCAAGGAGGGGTATAAGCTAATATGAATGGGGTTGTATAACATTTTTTCATAATTTCTAATATATATAATTTAGTGTTCATATCGATTTAATATGATTAAAAAAAAATGTCTATATTGCATATATTAATTCATATTATGATATATCATAATTATTTATTATATAAAGCTTGTTAATCATAATTATATTGAATTATGCATAACATAATATGTTTCTTTGTTTGATAAAACATTTTATTTAGCAAAAATTATTTGTATCATTTTTTTTTAATTTAAATTATATTTTGATAAACAAACTGTATAATAATATTATATATCAGAGTATAAATTATAATTAGATTCATTTGGAAAAATTATCTACATTATAATATACCTTCATGTTAATGGAAATACTTTTATTGTTAATTAAACATATTACCAATATATAATAGGTAGTCAAAATATAGATTTATAAAATATCGATCGAGGTCCGACAACACAACGATATCTATAAAAGATTTTTTATGTATCTAACATTTTTAGTAATACAATAAAAATATACATATTAATAACTACATTATAGATATAGACATACTATCATTTTAACTTTCGATTATATATAGTTTCATTTTATGCTAAAGCTTTAAATTCAAATTATAGAAATAGTTCTGTATACATTAATTTATTTACTATAAAGGTATAACATTAGATTAATCGCTATTAATTTTTAAGTTTTATAGTTTTATGGTATAAATAAATTATATTTTAAAATAGTTAAAAAATAAAATATAAATATATTAATAAAATTTAATATCATATTTTATTCTAATAATTATAAATAATATCATAGATATAATGCGTTATTATTATATACTTATACATATAAACTAGTAAAATGCTATACCAATAAATAATACTGAAATATGTTAAATTTAGGAAGCATATACATTTATATGTTAATGAAAAGTATATATAAAAAGTATGTAATAATTAATTTAATTTGAATTAATAATATTTTTATTAGGTTATTATATATATAAAATTCACAAATATATTGTTATTGCTAAATAATATATGTTATAAAATACTTGATTTAAAAACTATGAAACGAGGAAATATTATACATTGATTTAAAGTATTTTATTAAGCGTATTAATTATTTCGTTGTACTATACAGTGATATAGCAGTAACAATAATAATAGTAATAACAATAGATAAAGTATTAAATACGAACAAATCATTAAATTCATTTGATTTGAATACGTTGATATATATTAATTATATATATTATTAAAGGTATGATAAAATTAAAATTTTATGCACAAAATATCAAATGAAATATTATAACACTTATTTAAGTAATATTTAATGCTATAATATTAGAATTAACAATACCAAGAAAAATAATATTAATAATTTTATAGTTTTTCATCATAGAAGTAAATATAGTTTATTATAAAACATGCAGTAAAATATTATTTATTAAAATATAAAAGAAACTATATATTTAGAAAAATAATAATTCTAAGTTATTTTTAATGTATACATGAATTGAAAGTTTTAAAGCTAGAAAATATAATTAAGGTAGAATAAGTAAATCTTATATGGCTACATCCTTGTCTTAAAAAATCATACTTCCCTTATCTCTCCTCTCAAAGTGCAATATACCAACCTAATACACATAATTTTCTATTATACTTAAAAATGTTCATCAATAGGTATTTATGTGTTATATATTTAATATTTACTAAGTATTATTTTAAAAACAATATGCATTAAAAGTCTTATTTAAGCATATAAATACGGTTACAGTGTTAATTGTCGTTTTAAACCGTGAGAAAGATGTGCAAAATATATTATAAAATTATCTAATAAAGTATATTTCTAAATTTAATTATATAAGAATAAAAATAAAGTTATTGAAAATGTTAAAATATAATTGGACGCATATATATTAAATAAAAATAATATTAGAATTATGTATATGCAATTAAAAAAGGGAACAATGCAACTTAATTCGAAAATAATATAATTTTAGAAAAAAACAGTATTATATATTATAAGAAAAAATTATATAAAAATTTAATATATTTAAAAAATGATTATTTATATACTTTTAATGATTATAGTAATAATAGAACTTTTTATTTTTTAGATATATACAATATTTAAGTTTTAGAAGGACAATCATTAAAACATAAGATATAAATATATTCCTTTCCTATATTCAAACATACTTTAAATTGTTTATAAAGGTATATCCATTTTTATAATAAATGTATACCAAATTTTAATAAAAATATCATTTTTGTATAAAATGCATCATATCTATATTTAATCAAAATTTTATTAAACCCTCTATTTAAGGTAATTTAGATAATTATCATAAAAAGGAATATAACGTTTCTTTAGTAATAATATTATTTTATTACTCTACATTAATTTAATTATTAAAAACTTATAATATATTTAACTATAGACAGTTGTTATATATAGGGCCAAAGTATTTGCGTCACATATTGGGGACATCGTATATGAAATAGCATGATTCTACTCAATTTACAAATATAAAATGAAATTTCATCACAATGGATAAGGACGTGGTATATGCATTTTTTAATAATAACAATTTCCTTTACATTTTTTGATATTGTATTATATATATCATTAAACTTTATTTTAATCAAATGTTCAATAATATTCATTTCTAATAAATGTTTTTAAATCTTTTCCTAGTGTGAAAAGTTCGAGAATGTATGGGATAAATTTCCCGATAAATTGACCAGTGATAATGAGTATGATTTTAAAAAAGAAAATTTCTTAGAAGGTTATTGTGATGATTATGAATGTAGTACTAATTACGGAAAACTTAATGCTGGATTTTTTTATTTGCTTAATCAATTCATTGGGAGTTCTGGGTCATTGTATAATGTGGAAAATAATATAAATGTTGTTGAATATATTATTCTATGGTTAAGTTATATGTTAAACCTAAAGAGTACTCAAGATGATACCATTACCAATCTAAATAATTTTTATATAGTAAATGTAAATAAACACGAAAAGTATAATAGTTTCATTGATCTTATAAATAATAAAAAAAAATTGATGAATATTTCTAGTGATAAAGTGTCTAAACTTTATAAGTTATTTAAAATTTTATGTGAAATGTATACTAAAATTGATTATGGCAATAAAACATGCAATAACTATTTGAAAGATGCTAATAAATTTGTTGATGAATATCAAAAACTCCTTAATGATAATGATACTGATAATGGAAACAATTTATACAATCAACTATTGTGTAGTTTATCAACTGATTATGATAATTTAAAAAGTAAATGTAGCGATAGTTCATCCTTTCGAGAGATAAAAACACCAACAAATTGTGTAAAAAGATCCAAACAAAGTTCTCAACTAATTTCTGCACAAAATTCTGAAGATATATCAAGTTCGTCAATAGGAAACAAATTGTTTACAGTTTTATCGATATTTGGTGCAATAGCATTTCTTTTAGGAATTTCTTATAAGGTAAATAATAAAGAAATTAAAAATTATTTTCATTATATGTATGCAAATGTTAACAGAAAAATTACACGTTTCTTAACATTTTATATTAGTATTCGTTATTTGGATTTCGGAAACGATTTCAAAAACAAAAATTAAGAGAAAAGCTAAAAAATATAAAGAAGAGAATGAATCATTAATATATGATTCGAAGAGTAATGATTATTTCAGGAATAATAATAATGATTGATATACGATAATAAACTGTCTATTGAGGAGTAATTTTTATATAATTTTTATGTTGTGGGTTAGGGTTAAAGTTGTGGTTCCCATATTCGGGTTAGAGCTAAGTATTATATCTTTACTTAATTTTGTATAATTTGAACACTAATTTAATATATGTACCATCCATGTATGTTTAATCTCAAGCTGAAGTCTAAATATGCAACAAAAAATGGGTACTGCCATTAATATGAAAAGGCCCCCATAGCATTTTTCTCATAAATTATAATATATACATTTGTGTGTTTATGCCGATTTAATATGATTAAAATTAAATGTCTATATTGACTATATATGAATTCATATTATGCTTTATCATAATTGCCTATTATATAAGTATTGATAACCCAGAGCTATATCGAATTACCCACATCATAATATACAATGTATTTCTTTATTTGGTGAAACATTTTATTTAGTAAAACTTATTGTTTATAGAGTATTTATTTTAATTTAAATCATGTTATCCAACTGAACTGTAATAATACATATTTATAAAATATCGATCGATATTCGATAATACAACGTTATCTATAAAAGATGTTTTATGCACCTAACATTTTTAATAATCAATAAAAATATGCATATTAGTAAAAAATTAAATTATAGATATATGTATACTATCCTTTTAATTTTCGATTATATATAGTTTTATTTTATGATAAAGTTTTAAATTCAAATAATAGAGTTATTAATATATACATTAATTTATTTACTATAAAGGTATACTATTGGATGAATCACTATTAATTTTGAACTTTATAGTTTTGAGGTATAAATAAATTATATTTTAAAATAGTTAAAAAATAAAATATATGTATATTAATAAATTTTTTATCATATTTTATTCTAATAATTATAAATAATATGATAGATAGAATAACGTTAATGTTATATATCTATACATATAAACTGGTAAAATATTATTCAATAACTAATACTGAAATATTGTTATATTGTGAAACCTTCATATAATTAAATACTGATATTAATTTTATAGAGAAGGCAAATAATAATACATTATAAGGGTATTAATGTTATGTTTTTGTTAAAGGTTCAATTTTGAATATGTGGTTTTATATTCAAAAAAAATAGATAAATAAAGAAACTGTTAAAGACTCAATTATGTTAAATATCATTTTATTATTCCATATTAACGCATATTATATTGTCGTTGTTTTACCATAGAATTCATAAAATATAGAATTTTTAATAAATTATTTGAACGATATACATTAACTATAACAGTAGAATATATAAGATAAAATTATGTATAATATTTAGCGAAATATATATATTAAAGAGCTAATATATCTTATCTCTCTCCTATTAAAGTGCAATATAAGAACCTAATTAAACATAGTTTTATATTATACTTTAAAATATCATCAGTAGGTACATATGTTTAATATTTACTAAGCATTATTTTAAAAATAATATGAATTCAAAGACTTATTTAAGCTTATAAGTACGGGCTCAGTGTTAATTGGTGTTTTAAAAAATGGAAATGATGACAAAATATATTATAAAATTACCCAATAAAGTATATTTCTAAAACGTAATGTGTAAGAATAAAAATAAAGTTATTGAAAATGTTAACTATAATTGGAATGGATATATATTAAATAAAAACAATATATATTTAAGTATATGCAATTAAAAAAGGGGGAAATACAATTTATTTTGAAAATACTATAATTTTAATAAAACATGGTATATAGTATTAGAAACAAGTATATACGTATTTAATATATTTAAAAAAATAACTATTTATATACTTTAAGGATTATAGTAATAATGGGTTTCTTAATTGTTTCGATTTTTGCAGTATATTAAAACAAAAGATATGATGTTGGTTATTTTCCATATTAAATCATGTGTATAAGAGATGTATTTTTAATTCGTTACATTGGTGCTTTAATTTTTATAATAATGGTCATATGAGTGTTATTAAGGATAACAATTTATGTAAAATTGTATCTATACACATCGTAAAACATGTATTAAACATCACCAAACCACGATAATTTATCTAACTACCGTAAAGTTATTATATTGTTCCATATTATCTTTAAATTAATATTAAAAATGATAATAACATGATCAATTACAGATAATTTTATATTATAGTTCAATTATTTTGTCATTTATTAAGCATAAAATATATAAAATATGATGTTACATAATCTACATATTATAAACAAAATAAAATTGCAATGGATAAAACCCTGGTATCTGCATTTTTTAATAAAATTTGCTTGTATTTGTTGATATTATATTGCCTATAAAATTCATCAACATATATTTTTATTATACTTTTTTAAATGTTTTCTTAGTGTGAACAGTTTGATATATTGAGAAACTATTTACCCGATGAATTAGAAAACCATACATCAGTCAATTTTAATAAAAATGAGAATATTAAGTATTACTGCTCTAATGGAGAATCAAAGGAAACAGAATGTAAGACAGATCTCGATCAAATTAAGGCTGGATGTTTATGGTTGTTTGAGCAATTGTTTGTGAAAAATGGAAAAAATATCAATAATGTTCAATACATTATCATATGGTTAAGTTATAAACTAAATCAAAAGACGTATGACGGAATCACGAATCTAAATGATTTTTACACTAATTGTATAAACAATAATACGCATTATACTGATTGTAAACAAAATGGTCAAGATTGTAGTGGTTCATTAAATAGTAATACAGGATATAACAATTATAAGGAAATCATAAATGGAAGAAAGAATTTGTTGAGTACTAATATTAAAAATATGTCTAAAATTTATGATGCATTTAAAGCATTATGTAACATGTATATTGAAATTGTTGGAAGCAACACAATATCTGATAAATCTATACAAAATGCTAACAAATTTGTTGAAAAATATAATGAACTTAATAACGATTCTGATAATGCTAAAGATGAAGTCTATTGTCAAGTATTGTCTACATTATCAAATGATTATAATAATTTAAAAGATTATTGTGATAGTAATAGCATTGATTGTAGAAATATTCCATTCTTTACATCGACAAAAACAGAAGAACACGGTGTGCAAAGTTCTGAAGAGATTTGTGATGATACACCAAGCTTCTCGATAGTAAAAAAATTAATTCTAGCTTTATTAATATTCAGTACAATATCAATCTTTTTGGGAATTTTTTTTAAGGTAAATAATAAGAAATTTAAAAATTATTTTCATTAAATATATGCAAACGTTAACAAAAAAATCGTACACTTCTTAACATTTTATATTAGTGTTCGTTATTTGTATTACGGAAAAGAGCTCAAAAACAATATTTAAGAGAAAAGGTAAAAAAATAAAGAAAATGGATCATTAATATATTATTCGAAGAGTATTGACTATTTCAGAAATAGTAACAATGATTGATATATTTAAGAAACTGCCTATTTGGAAGTAATTTTTGCATAATTTTTATATAGTTTTTATGTTCTCGAACTCATATTGGGGTTAGGGTTAAGTATTATATTGTATTTAATTTGAATAATTTTATAATATTTATTAGTTTAAGGAATTGTTTTAAAGGTTTAGGGTTATATTGAATTATATATATCATAAAATGGTCATGTTATGAATATTTTTATTTAACGAAACTGCTTATTTTCATTCTAAATTTATGTTATATTTTATTTTTTCTATGAATGTATATGAATTATTTTTAAAGGAAAGAATGTTTTAGTTGGTTTATTATAATATTCACATATATGTGTATAAAATATATTGGTATTATATGGTTTAAATAAGAACATAAAAAATTATTACATATAATGTAACATTTGTATTGAATCATCTGATCACTTCATTAATTTCATTACTATAAATAATATTAAAATCAAATATCACTTACAAATAAAGAATCGTTTAAATATATGGGATATCCCCCCAAATTTTAGCCTATAGATGATGTCCATGTTTGTAAACAAAAAAGGGTGATAAGTATTAAATGAAAGATATTCATAAGTTATAACAGTTTTATTTGTATTATTCAAAAAATTAATACATATAGATGCATTATAATATTAAAAGACAAAAAAATATATATAAACTTTTTCAAAACGGAAAAATATGTTTTATGACGGTAATTTAAAGCGGATATTATGCATGGAAATAAATCTTCTAGTGTTATGGTGATGAAAAATATATGTTTATTTATGAAGTGAGAAATAATCTAAAGGTTTTCGACAATGCATTTTTATTAAATGGAACCATGTTCATCAACCTAAGAAAAAAAACATAAATGGATGAATATATAAAATGTTTAAATTTGTTGCAAATTATAAATATTTACACTTATTTAAAACCATATTTTTTTAACAATTGTTGAAATAAATTATTATTAAAATCTGTATACTGGTCATAGATTCGATATAGATGATATAAATATGGTCCTTTCTTTTTTCAACAATGTATCCAATTAAGTTAACAAACGCTTTTTTTATTTTTCCATTTCTAATATCATCTTCAGAATCAACTTCAGCTTGGAATAAATTTGCACTTTCTACTATTGTGTTTTCAAAATATTTTTTATTTTTACGGTTGTGATCAATTATATTTGCTGAAGCCATGACAACTATAGCTTTGTTTTCTGATATCTACAAAATTAATAAAAGTGTATTTGAATAATATGAGAATTTCGATTTACAACGAAATAGAAGAGGAAAGCTTTCCTTACTTTAAATTTTGCAGCTAAAGCATAAAAATATTTACGAAGAGACCACGGGTGTTTTTTGCAACGTTGTTGTATCATTACTAAATTTGGACTGTACACACGGACAATTTTTTCTAAAAAAAATATTATAAAATTGCATAGATATAATTAAAATATCATGATTTTGAAGATGTGGGAGAGAATAAATAGTAACAATAATATGTTAATTCGACTAATTATTTATGTTTTGTATACTTTTAACAGCGGAATTATTTAAATATAGGTCACTATCGGGATTCCATATTTTGTTTAATAGTTCATTATACTAATGGAAGCAAAGAGAAATATATAAATTATAATAATTTTTTAATTTCAATTTGGTTTATAACTTTTGATGTTGTTCGTTAATTGATACCTCATTCGGATCATCAACTGTATATTCAGCTTTTAGAATTTTTGTATGACCTCGATGTTTTTTTTTATAAAAAACTTTATTCTCAGAAGGAATTCCGCCACAAATTGTATAACCTTTACTTGTAGCATGATGTTCTAACTGTTTTAAAGCGTCATTCATAAATTTGCACGCTTTTATAGTTTCTTCGGTATCGATATATAACAGGTGCTTGTTTTTTTGATATATTTCTTTTGTATTATCATAGCTAAAAATGAACATATTTTTAATGTGTACAAAAATAAAGTTATTGTATTTATAACATTTTTGCAAAGATGTACACATTTAATATTTTCATAATGAAATATATAATATATATTGTAGTATTTTCTTACGTAGGATAACATTTTTTATTTTTTTTTGGTTTGTGTTTTGTAAATTTGTTTGATTTGTGTTTTTTATCTTTTTTTGGAATAAGCTCAGTTGCAAGGGTGTTCTTATTCACACATAGGGAGATTATTAAAAGAAATAAAACAATTTGAACAAAAAATATATTCATTTTTGAAGTTTACATACAAAATATTAAAATATACATTAGTATTTTTTTAATTAAAAATTAACTCGGAAAATTGGGGATGTGTAATTAAAATTGAAGCAAATAATTTTCTCCAATAAAATATAAAAACTATTATTTAAACGGTAAATGTGTTCTTTTATCAGATTCATAAGTTTAATATATTTTTAATATAAATAATTCAACCACAAAACGACATCAATAAAAGAATCTTTCATAAATAATGAATATCAAAAATAAATAACTTTAATTATATAATTGATATTTTTAAATGTAGCATTATGAATACACATATTTTATATTTTTATGATTGATCAAACTCAATTTAAAATTTACAAAACAGTTCATTACGAATGGAAATACACATATACTTATATTAATAAATAAAAGATCATAGTAATATTATATTAATTAATTTAGTATGAGAAATGCAGTTAATTCTCTATATTACTAATACTACTATAATAACAACATTTTTTACTTCATAATGATAAAATGTATATTATGGTAATTACACATTTGTGATTTTTTATCACTTTTAATACAAATTTTACTAAATAACACTTTTCTAGCAAAATTGTTAATTTTATAAAAATTATTTATTGGTATTAATATTGATGGCTATGTTTTTTGTAAATGAATACAAATTATAATTTTCCTTTTAATAACAAAACATAGTATTATAAAGTTAAAAAAGATACAAATAAAATATGAAGTAAAATATGAAATAAAATATGAAATAAAATAATGAAACATAAAGTTGTAAAGTCAAGAAATATATAATGTAATTAATTTGTTTTTTAATTATAATATTCTTAATGTCGAGGTGTTCATGTATTATGGGTCAAGGTTATGTTTATGATTGATGGTTGATTGTTTATGGTTCTGGGATATTGTAATCACATTTTTTATAATTAATTTTTTTATAATTAATTTTTTATAATTAAATATATGTATGATTGTGTATGTTTAATCTGGAGATGATGTGTAAATATTGAAGGAAAACAGGGGTAGTGTGATTAATATGAAATAGGTGATAATATATAGATTTAAAATGATTAAAATAATATATTAGATATATAAATATTGGTTATATATGACAATTGTCTATTATATAAAACTTGTTAATCAGGGGCTATATTGAATTATGGAGATTATAATATGCAATGCATTTTTGTTCGATGAAAAATTTTATTTAGTAAAAGTTATTTTGATTTAAATTATATTACGGGAATGTATGCTGTAATAATAGGATTATATGTGAGGGTGGGTATGAATTATAAGATGATTCATTTGTAACAATTGTCTACAATATAATATACCTTCATATTAATATGTGTGTTTTTAAGATTAATTAAACATATCACTAATATATAATAGGTAGTGATAAAGTATAGGTTGATATATATCGACAATATAACGTTGTTTATAGATATTATTATGCTTCTAACATTTTTTAAGTTTTAATTGTAGCTACTATTCTTTCGTATTAATAGAAGTTGCATTATATACGTTAATTTATTTATCATAAGGTATACTAACATATTAATCACTATTAATTTTTAAACTTTATATTTTGAGGTATATATAAATTGGGAATATATTATAAATAGTAAATTGAAAAAATATAAGTATATAATAAAATTTATGTTATAGTTCTGATAATTATAAATAATATGATATATAGAATATCGCTATTGTTCTAATATAGTAAAATATTATACCAATTACTAATATTGAAATATGCTAAATTTGGGAAACATATACAATTATATATTAATGCAAAGTATACAGCAAAAGTATGTAACAATTAATTTGAAATAATATTTTTATTAGGTTATTATATACATACAAATTCACAAATATATAATTTAAATATATTGTTATTGCGAAATAATATGTTCCAAAATAGTTAATTTAAAACAACAAAATACGGAAATATTCTACATTGATTTAAAGGATTATTATTGAGTGCACTAATTGTTCCGTTGTACTATGTAGTTACATAGCAGTGACAATAACAATAGTAATAACAATAGTAATAACAATAGATAAAGTATTAAATACGAAAAATCATTAAATCCATTTGATACACTATATGGATATAAATTCATTATATATATTATTAAGGTGTTATCAGATTAAATTGTATGTATACAAGATCAAATGAAATATTATAACATTTATTTAAGTATGCTTTAATGTGATAACATTGGACTACCAATACCAAGCAAAATAATATTAATAATTATATACTTTTACATTATAGAACTAAATATAGTTTATTATAAAATATAAAAGGAAACTATATATTTATAAAAGTAATAATTCTAAGTTATTTTTAATTTATACATGAATTAAAAACTTTAATGGTAGAAAATATAAGAAACAATTAAACTGTGTATAATAGGTAAATCTTATATGGCTACATCCTTGTCTTAAAAAAGCATACGTCCCTTATCTCTCCCCTCAAACGGCAATATACTAACCTAATACACATAGTTTTCTATTACACTTAAATTTCATCAATACTTATTTATGTGTTATATATTTAACATTTCCTAAGTATTATTTTAAAAACAGTATACATTCAAAGACTTATTTAAGCTTATACATACGGGTTCAGTGCTAATTGCCGCTTTAACGGTGGAAAAATATGGAAAACATTATAAAATTACTAAATAAAGAATACTTCTAAATTGGAATATGTAGAAATAAAAATAAAGTTATAGAACTCATTAAAATGAATTATGAATTTATATACATTCATTAAAAACAATATAAATTTATATAATTTGCATATAGATGTAAGTAAAATAACTTAATTTGAAAATACTATAATTTTAGTAAAACTGTGGTTTATTGTATTATAAACAAGTATGTAAATATTTAATATATTTTAAAAAATTACTATTTATATACTTTAAGGATTACAGTAATAATATAGTTTTTATTTTTTTAGATTTATACAGCATTTAATTTTTTGAAGGACAATCATCAAAACATAAGATATAAATATATTCCTTTTCTATGTTCAAAAATACTTTAAATTCATTATAGAAAGATATCCATTTTTATAATAAAGATGTACCAGATGTTAGTAAGAATTTCATTTGTTGTATAAAATTCATTACATATATATTTAATAAAAATTGTATTAAGCAACTCTCTATTTAAGGTAACATAGCTAATTATCATAAACACAAATAAAACCTTTTTTTAGTAATAATATTATTTTATTATTCTATATTAATTTAATTATTGAAAAACATATAATATATTTAACTACAGACAGCTGTTATATATTGGGATAAAACATTTGCGTCACATATTTGGTGCAGTACATATAAAAGAACATGCCTATATTCAATTTACAAATCAAAAATAAAACCCCATTATAATGAATAAGGAAGTGGTATATGCATTTTTTAATAATAATAGTTCCCTTTACATTTTTTTATATTTTATTACATATAAATATCATTAAACTTTATTTTAATAATTCGCGTTTTTATTAATTGTTTTAACTGCTTTCTTAGTGTATAAGGTTCAAGAATGTAAGGGAATGGATTCCCGATGAATTGGACAGTAGTGGAAATTATCAATTTAAAGATTATAAATTTTTAAATAATGATTGTAATCATAATAATTTTTTAAATAATTATTCTTGTAATAATTTTCAAAGTGATTTGGGTAGAATAAGTGCTGGATGTTTATATTTGTTGGATCAATTATATAAGGATTGTGGTGTGACTCCCTCTCCTGCAAGAAATAACATCAATATTGTTGATTACATTTTGATATGGTTAAGTTACATGTTAAACCTGGGCGAAACTAAAAAAAACAAGAATATAAATGATTTTTATAGTACATATATAAATAGTTGTGATAAGTATAAGATGCAAATAAGTGAATTAACTGATTATGATAATTATAAGGGTCTTATAAATGCAAGAAATTATTTGTTGCATATGAATAGTGATATTGTATCTAAATTTTATAAAGCATTTAAATCATTATGTGAAATGTATAATGAACTTGATGATGAAAATAATGATTGCGAGAAATATTCGGAAGATAATAATGAATTTTTAAATAAATATTATGAACTTAACAATGATTCTTATATTAATAATAAAGATTCATACCGTCAACTATCGTCTACTTTATTAGCTGATTATTATAATTTTAAAAAGGAATGTAAAAGTGCTCAAGAAAGAAAACATAAAGACACTACAGAAACAATTAAACAAACATATCCTGCAGGTGCTGAACTAGCTAAAGAATATGGACTAGCTGAAGGATATGGACTAGCTGAAGGATATGGACTAGCTGAAGGATATGGACTAGCTGAAGGATATGGACTAGCTGAAGGATATGAACTACCTGAAGGAAATGAACTAACTGAACAATCTGGAGAAACTGGACATATTTCTGAAGTTACATCAAATTCGTCGATAGTAAGCAAATTAATTCCAGTTGTGTCGATATTTGCTGCAATATCAATTTTTTTAGGAATTTCTTATAAGGTAAATAATAAGGAATTAAAAAATTATTTTCATTATATATATGTAAACGTTAACAAAAAAATCATACGTTTCTTAACATTTTATATTAGTATTCATTATTTGGATTTCGGAAAAGAGTTCAAAAACATTTAAGAAAAATGCTAAAAAAATAAAGAAGAAAACTGATCATTAATATGTGATTCAAAGAGTATTGACTATTTCGGGAATAGTAATAATGATTAATATATTTTAAGAAACTGTCTATTTGAAAATAATTTTTTACCATAATTTTTGAACATAATTATTGGGTCTATAGTAATTAATATAACCAATAATATATAATGTTATATATATATAGTTATAACATTTTTATACTTTTTTTGTATAATTTTTATATAATTTTTATGTTGTGGGTCAGGATTGAGTTTGTTTTTGTGGACCCCATATTCGGGTTAAGTGTTATATTGCATTTAATTTTGAATATTTTTTTATAATTTGATAACATTTATTATTTTAAAGAATTGTTTTAAATATATATAGGAAATAAGATATAATAATATGTATAAGATAAGTTGTAGTTTTTAATATTTATATTAAGTCTAAATATGTAAGAAAAAATGAGGATGAAAATGACTATGAAAAGGAACGAGTAAAGTAATATATTTTGACAAACTATAAGAATTGCATTTCTTGTTAATATAACTTATGGTAAATCCGATGAATTATTTACTTTTTGTATTTTATTGTTAATTTTGTGTTAATGGTTTATGGGTGAATCGGTCGAATATTGGAATAGATATAGAAAGATTATTCCAAAGTATTGATTTGATCCCAAAAGAAAACGTTGATTTAAATATTAACAATGCATAATATAAGAAACTGGGGGAGATGGAATGGAATTGGAAGAAAATAATTTATTATGATTTCCTTCCTCAGTAACACCTGAACCGAATGATAAATGGAATGGTGGAAGAATGAATTTGAATGGAATAAAAGTATAAAGTGGTATTTGGAGAAAAAATATATAAGTGAAATAAGTTACGTTAAAGGCATATTTGTTTTAATACACACTATTTTAGGGGTCAGTATAATATTTAAAAAATATGTCCACTGGAAAATATTATACATTTTTGTGATTTTTACATTAGTGTTTATGTTAGTATTTATGAGTTGGGGGAGAAGCGTAAGTAAGAAAAAAAGATGAAAAATATTATAAATCGAGTCGATAAGAAACTGGGATTATTAATATATACATACTTATTCAAGTCGATCATGTACAATTTATTAATTGATTTTTATTGTTTATAAAAGTAAGATTCTTTGGAATGATAAATTTAATTAATTTATATTTAAGTCAAATTAAAAAAATGTATAAATTTAAAGAATACTAAATAGACTGGATTTCAGTTATTAGTACAAATAATTATGGGTTTAATATGTGTGAGGAATATTGAGGTTGATTTAGCCTATTTTTATATGAGGAAATGTACTATATTTATAAAAATAAAGACAAAATAATGTTTAACTATTAAATATACTATAATATGTGTTTAATGAATAGGATAAAATAAAGGATTTCTTATTAATTGTATTTGATTTTCTGATTTGATATATGCATTGTGATTTATAGGAGGTATACTTGGAAATATGAATATTTTACATTATTTGAATATAAAAAATATATTTGATGTTGTATATTCTGAGATATATTTATAAATAAAATGGTTCCATGGTAATATATAAAAAAATATATTTTTACAAAAAAATGGGAAAATAAAGTGGAGAATATTACTAATATTTAAAATTGGAGAAATAATAAGAAACCATTTAAATGTAAATAAGAATGATGTTTTGTTAATGTTTTCATTATATGTTTGTATTTATTCATATAAAAAATATATATGTATCTAATATGTTATTATTTTAATTGATATTTATTAGTTTCTCATATGTAAGGAATAATGGAAATATATAAGTTCATAAAATATTAGGACCATATCACTAAATATGCTAATGTATTATAAATTGTATTAAAAAATGATTTGTATAACAAATTTTCAAAAAATAAATTTTAGGGAAAATAGTTGTATATATATATATAATAAAAGTATAAAAAATGGTGTATTTTTTGAGAAAAAAATAACATAATAATATGTATATCGATAAATACTTTTAATGAATATAACGATGTTTATAACAACGGTTGCATAATTCTGTTGGAAATTGAAAAAATTAATAAATGAAATAAATTGCATAGTTTTTTTATAGATATATTTATTGATAAATTTAAGAAGAAAAAAGTAGTAAATATTACTATTTTGTGAATAAATATGAAGTTACCATCATTATTTTAAACTAATTTATTATTTCAATTATTTAATAAATAAAGATAAAAATGAGAGTCAATATTTTAAAATACGTTCTTTTTTCAATTATTATTTGTTTTTTTGAATATGGCAAAAATGTAAGTTACATATTATTTTCTTTTATTATTAATATTTGATTATAGTGTTTGTATCTATTTGTAAAACATTTAAGTTAAACAATTAAAATTAATTGGAAATATGTTAATAAATATTTCATTTCTTTGCAGGAAATATGGGATGAAAGGAATATAATAAAATTTAGAAGCAATAGAATATTAGGAGATGTAGAAAAGGAGTTCGATTTAAATGATTTTTATGAATCAACTTTTAGTCTTACAAAACAACTTAATGAGTACAATGATGATAACGAAGAAATTATACATATTCGAAATGGTATAAATTCATATATAAAGAATCATAAAGACAACAGTACATTACCCGATTTAAATAAGTTAGATAAAAGAACTAAAAAGTTAATTTATAAAATTCGAGAAGAATTAAAAGAAGTAAAAAAAGAGATTGATAATATGGGGGATAGTGGAATAACAACAAAAGTGATAGAAAATAAAAGAATAAGAAAAAAAGATGAAAATAATTATGTATCAGAAGGTGAAGACTATAACCAATTGAAAAACGAAGTAAATTTCTTGGAGAGAGAATATAGACAGCCCAATTTAAGTAGTGTTAATACTTATAAAAATAAACGAAAGATAAACGAATTGTACGAAGGATTAAAATTGAGGTCAATATTGTTGGTTTTTCTTTCTTTGGTGATAATAATATCAGGAACCGTTCCTATCGCATTTACTGTTTTATGTTCCGTGGTTTCATTTGAAACATTTATTAGGTCTTATCAATACATTAAATTAATCATGAAAGTATATAAAAAACCCAAAAAATCAAAAACATCAAAATAATCACTCTTTATTATTATGTTTTATTATACCTGTTTAAATGATTAAAAATAGTATATTTAATATTTTTTGGCATAAAAGTTACATTTGTTTACGTTATATAGAATAATGAAATATGATTTAATTGTATGTTTCATTATATACATTTAATTTAATATATAATTAATTTAATATATGATTAATTTAATATATAATTAATTTGATATATAATTAATTTATCTTTGTTTAGTGTTTGTCAAAATCTCATTTGTCCATATTTTCATGGATATATATTATGTATTAATGGATTTTGAATTTATTAATATAAACGCACTTATTAATAAAATTATAAGCTATGGTGAGGTTTAGAGTTGCATTTTGGGAAACTCGTATTTTGTATCAGGGTTCTGTAGTATAAGTTATAGTTTTGTTTTATGTAATCTCTGTTTTGGGTTAGGACTATATTTTTATTAGTTTGTTTATAATTTGACAATATTTATTACCTCGTATACTTAATTACGGGATGTCGTCTAAATATGCAATCAAAAAGGGGGTATAAACTAATATGAAAGGGGCAATACCATAATTCCCATAAAGTATAATATATACAATTGAGTGTTCATGTCGATTTAATATGATTAAAATAAAATGTTTATATTTCATATATGAAGTGATATCATGGTATATGATAATTGTCTATTATATAAAACTTGTTAATGAGGGAGTATATTGAATTATGCACATCATAATATGTTTCTTAATTTTATGGAGATTTTATTTAGTAAAAGTTATTATTTGTGTCATTATTATTTTGATTTAAATTGTATTACGGGAATATATGTTGTAATAATAGCATTATATGTGAGGGTGGATATGAATTATAAGATAATTGGTTTTGAATATTGCTGTGCATTATATGGGCATATTATTATTGTTAATTAAGGACACTTGGGACATATAATAGATAGTGATAAAGTATAGGTTGATATATATCGACAATATAACGTTGTCTATAGATATTATTATGGTTCTAAGATTTTTTGAAGTTTTAATTGTAGTTACTATTATCTTCTTGTATTAATAGAAGTTGCTCCATACGCTTTAACTTATCATAAAGGTAGAACATTATATTAATCACTATTAATTTTTAAATTTTGAGGTATAAATATATTATATTTTAAAATAGTTAAAAGAAAAAACATAAGTATATTAAATATAATGTTATAGTTCTAATAATTATAAATAATATGATATATAGAATATCGCTATTGTTCTAATATATATAATATTGTATCAATAAATAAGTACTGAAATATGTTAAATTTGGGAAACATATACAATTATATATTAATGCAAAGTATACAGAAAAAGTATGTAATAATTAATTTGAACTAATAATATTTTTATTAGGTTATTATATATACAAAATATAAATCTATAATTTAAATAAATTGTTATTGTGAAATAATATGTTCCAAAATAGTTAATTTAAAACAACAAAATACGGAAATATTCTACATTGATTTAAAGGATTTTTATTGAGTGCACTAATTGTTCCGTTGTACTATACATTGATATAGCAGTAACAATAATAATAGTAATAACAATAGATAAAGTATTAAATACGAAAAAATCATTAAATCCATTTGATACACTCCATGGGTATAAATTCATTATATATATTATTAAAGGTGTTATCAGATTAAATTGTATGTATACAATATAAAATGAAATATTATAACATTTATTTAAGTATGCCTTAATGCGATAACATTAGACTACCAATACCAAGCAAAATAATATTAATAATTCTATAGTTTCCTTAAAATATAAAGGCAAACTGCATATTTAGAAAATAATTTAAGCCATTTTAAATGAACAATTTTAATATGTATACATGAATTAAAAATTTTAATGGTAGAAAATATAAGAAATAATTAAACTGTGTAGAATAGATAAATCTTATATGGCTACATTATTGTCTTAAAAAAGCATACGTCCCTTATCTCTCCTCTCAAACGGCAATATACTAACCTAATACACATAGTTTTATATTATACTTTAAAATTTGTATCAATACTTATTTATGTGTTATATATTTAACATTTACTAAGTACTATTTTAAAAAAGACCTACATATAAAAACTTATTTAAGCTTATAAATACGGGTTCAGTGCTAATTGCCGCTTTAAAGGTGGAAAAATATGGAAAACATTATAAAATTACTAAATAAATAATACTTCTAAATTGGAATATGTAGGAATAAAAATAAAGTTATAGAACTCATTAAAATTAATTATGAATTTATATACATTCATTAAAAACAATATAAATTTATACAATTTGCATATAGATGTAAGTAAAATAACTTAATTTGAAAATACTATAATTTTAATAAAACAGTGGTTTATTGTATTAGAAACAAGTATTTAAATATTTAATATATTTAAAAAAATGACTATTTATATACTTTAAGGATTATAGTAATAATATAATTTTTGTTTTTTTAGATTTATACAGCATTTAATTTTTTGAAGGAGAATCATTAAAACATAAGATATATATATATTCCTTTTCTATGTTCAAAAATACTTTAAATTCTTTATAGAAGGATATACATTTTTATAATAAAGTTATACCAGATGTTAGTAAGAATAGTATTTATTGTATAAAATGCATCATATATTTAATAAAAAGTTTATTAAGCATCCCTCTATTTAAGGTAGCTTAGCTAATTAGTATAAACACAAATAAAACCTTTTTTTAGTAATAATATTATTTTATTATTCCATATTAATTTATTGAAAAACTTATAATATATTTAACTACAGACAGCTGTAATATATTGAGTTAAAACATTTGCATCACATATTTGGTGCAGTACATATAAAAGAATATGCCTCTACTCAATTTACAAATCAAAAATAAAACCCCATTATAATGAATAAGGAAGTGGTATATGCATTTTTTAATAATAATAGTTCCCTTTACATTTTTTTTATATTGTATTACATATAAATATCATTAAACTTTATTTTAATAATTTGCGTTTTTATTAATTGTTTTAACTGCTTGCTTAGTGTAAAAGGTTCAATAATGTATGGGAGTGGATTTCCGATGGATTGGTTGTAGGAATTAATACAAATATTAATAAAAATTTGGAAAAATATTGTGATAATGGATCATGTGATGATCCTTTCGGAAAAGTTAATGCTGGATGTTTATATTTGTTTGATGAGTTCTTTGCGGGTTTTACCCAGTTTAATTCTGTTGCAAAAAGAAAGATCAATATTGTTGATTACATTTTGATATGGTTAGGGTATATGTTAAACCGTATCAAAAATAATGAAAACGGCACTATAGGCCTTTTTTATGAAACATATATAAATAATGATGATAAAGATAATAAGTATAATCAGAAAATAAAAGAGGTTACTGGTTATCAGACTTATAATGAACTTATAGATATAAAAGAAGATTTGATGAGTATTGATATTAAAGTTATGTCTAGATTTTATGATGCGTTTATATTATTATGTGACATTTGTACTGGGGTTAATGAAAACAACTCAAATTGCGATAATAATTTAGGAAAAGCTGAAGAATTTGTTGAAAAATATGATGAACTTAATGAAGATTATTATAATGGTATAAACAGCCCCTATAATCAATTATTATCTACATTATCAGATGATTATTATAATTTAAAAAGTATATGTTATGATTTTCCATTACTTCCAACATATTCACGAAAATATGTAATAAAAAGCACACTAATTTCAATTGGATTTATATTTGTTGCCGTATCAATATTCTTGGGAATTGCATATAAGGTAAATAATAAGTCAATTAAACAATATATTCAGCACTGGTTAATTTGTGAATATAAATAAATTATACATTTTTTAAAATTTTTATATTAGTATTCGTTACTTGGATTTCGGAAACGATCTCAAAAACAATGTTTAAGAGAAAGAATAAAAAATATAAAGAAGAAACTGATCATTAATAAATTATTCTGAATATGACGATTGATGTATTTTAAGAAACTATCTATTTGGAAATATATAAGTTTTTATCATAATTTTTGCATAATTTTGATGTTGTGGAACCCACATTCGGGTCAAGGTTAAATATTATATTGTATTCATTTTTTATAATTTGAACACTAATTCAATATATGTATCATTCCGTATGTTTAATTTCGAGATGAAGTTAAAAATATGTACTCCCAAAGGAGCATTGCCATTAATATGAAAAGGGCTGGATAACATTTTGTCATAAGTTATAATATATATAATTGAGTGTTCATATCGATTTAATATGATTAAAAAAATGTCTATGTTGCATATATTAATTCATATTATGCTATATCATAATTGCCTATTATATAAAAGTTGGTAATCTATGGTTACATCGAATTATCCATATCATAATATACAATACATTTCTTTATTTGATGAAACATTTTATTTAGTAAACTTATTATTTGTATCATATTTGTTTTAATTTAAATTATATTACGCCAACTGAACTGTAATAATAGCATTATATGATGATTCATTTGGAACAATTGCCTACATTACAATATATATTCGGATTAACATGTGTTTTTAACATTAATTAAACATATTACCAATGTATAATAGATAATCATAAAATATAGACGTATGGTATATCGATCGAGATTCGATAATACAACAATGCCTATAAAATATATTTTATGCATCTAACATTTTTAGTAATACAACAAATCGCACTATATATACAATATTTTTTATGTTTTAATTGTAGTAATTATTATTTTTTTGTATTAAAATTAATTAGTATTAATAGAGTTTCTTTATACGCTTTAATTTATCATAAAGTTATAACATTATATTAATTACTATTAATTTTTAAACTTTATAGTTTTGAGGTATAAATAATTATATTTTAAAATAGTTAAAAAATAAAATGTAAGTATATAATAAAATTTAATGTTATAGTTTGCTATAATACTTATAAACAACTTGGCATATAAAATTAACGTTATTGTTATAATATATATAATATTGTATAAATTACTAAAACTGAAATATGTTAAATTTGTGAAACATATACAATTACATATTAATGCAAAATATAATGGTATGTAATAATTAATTTAATTTGAATTAATAATATTTTTATTAGGATATTATATATATACAAATTTACAAATATATAATTTAAATATATTGTTATTGCGAAATAATATGATCTAAAATGTTATACTTTAAAACAATGAAACAAGGAAAAATACTAATTGAATTAAAGTATTCCTCTTGAGTGAATTAATTACTTCGTTGTACTATACAGTGATATAACAGTAAACATAATAATAGTAATAACAATAAATAAAGTATTAAATACGAACAAATCATTAAATTCATTTGATTCAAATATATTGATATATATTATTAAACTTGTAATAAGAATAAATTTGTATGCATACAGGATAAAATGAAATATTATAACATTCATTTAAATATGCTTTAATGCGATAATATTAGAATTAACACTATCAAGCAAAATAATATTAATAATTCTATAGTTTACTTAAAAATATAGTTTATTATAAATACAAAAGCAAACCATATATTTAGAAATTAATAACTCTAAGTTATTTTTAATGAATAATTTTAATGTATACATTAATTGAAAGTTTTAATGGTAGAAAATATAAAATATAAATAAATCTTATATGGCTACATCCTTGTCTTAAAAAATCATACTTCCCTTATCTCTCCTCTCAAAGTGCAATATACCAATATAATACACATAATTTTCTATTATACTTAAAAATTTTCATCAATACGTATTTATGTGTTATATATTTAATATTTACTAAGTATTATTTTAAAAACAATATGCATTAAAATAGTTATATAAGCTTATAAATACAGTTTTAGTTCTAATTGTCGTTTTAAACCGTGGGAAATATGTGCAAAATATATTATAAAATTATATAATAAGGTATATTTCTAAATTTAATTATATAAGAATAAAAATAAAGTTATTGGACTCATTAACATATATTGTAAAGTTATCTATATTAAATAAAATAATATTAAAATTATTTATATGCAATTAAAAAAGAGAGCAATACAACTTATTTTATAAATGTTATAATTTTAGAAAAAACTGTATTATATATTATAAGAAACAAATATATTAGAAAAGATATATTTATATACTTTTAGAAATTATACTAATAATAATATTTTTTATTTTTTATATTTATACAGTTTTTATGTTTTAGAAGGACATTTATTAAAACAAAAGATATGACGTTTATTTTCTATATTAAATCACATGCATAAGGAGATATATTCTAACTTATTACAATGTTGCTTTAATTTTTATAATAATGATCATATGATTGTTATTAAGGATAACAGTTTATACAAAATTGTATTATATATACAATAATAACAAATGTATTAAACCCCCCCAAAATAAGGCAATTTATCTAACTACAATAAAAGTATATATTGTTCCATATTATCTTTAAATTGATATTAAGAATAATAAAAATATTTTTATCTACAAATAATTGCTGTATATAGGATTAAATAATTGTATTATCTATTTTAGTATATATATATAATATGATACCCCCTTAACCTAGAGATTATAAATTATATTCCATTATAATGAATGATGAATTGGTATATACATTTTTGATATTATATTTCCTATAAATTTCATTAAGTTTTATTTTAATAACATTTTCTTAATACATATTTTTATCAATTTTTTTTAAATGTTTTTTTAGTGTGGAAAATTAGATCTTTTGAGGAAATATTTATCCGATGAATTAGATAAAGCGGCAGATTTTGAATTAGAAGAAATTACAGATTACAAAAATTACTGCCCTGGTAATAACTGCAATAGTGAAACCGAAAAAATTACGGTTGGATTTTTATGGTTACTTGGACATTATTATTCTATGCTCCAAAATAAAAGTTATGATGAAAATAATACTAATGCATTTTTTCTATATATTATTTCATGGTTTAGTTATCAATTAAATCAAAGCACAAAACACAATACCACAAAAATATACGACTTTTATAATAGTCATGTAAAAAATAATGATAAATATGAAAAATTTATAAATGATTCTGGTAGATATACAGGTCTTAATGATTTTATAGATAAACAAAAAGATTTATTGAATATTAATATTAAAGATCTGTCTAAATTTTATGATGCATCCAAATTAATATGTAGTATGTATGGTAATGTTGCACAGAGTCAAACAGGCGAAATACTGTCAAATAATGTGAAAGAGTTTGTTAAAAAATATACAGAGCTAAAAAATACATATAATGATGAAGGTTCCCCGCATAGTAAAATATTGTCTGTTTTATCAACTGATTATAATAATTTAAAAAATAGATGTAAACATATTCAATCCCTTCCAGAGATAACAGAATTTTCTGCATTAGCATCTACATATGAATTTACATCATCAAGTTCGTCGACAGGAAACAAATTATTTACAGTTTTATCGATATTTGGTGCAATAGCATTTTTTTTAGGAATATCTTATAAGGTAAATAATAAGGAATTAAAAAATTATTTTCATTATATATATCCAAATGTTAACAAAAAAACATCTATTTCTTAACATTTTATATTAGTATTCGTTATTTGGATTTCGGAAACGATTTAAAAAACAACAAATAAGAGAAAAAATAAAAAATATAAAGAAGAAAATGAATCGTTAATATATGATTCGAAGAGAATGTCTATTTCAGGAATAGTATTAATGATTTAAATATTTTAAGAAACTGTCTATTGGGAAGCAATTTTTGCATAATTTTTATATAGTTTTTATGTTGCGGAACCCATATTCGGGTTAGAGCTAAGTATTATATCTTTATTTAATTTTTTATAATTTGAACACTAATTTAATATATGTTTCATTCCGCATGTTTAATCACAAGATGAAATCAAAAGTCCAAATATGCCCCCCAAGGAACATATCCATTAATATGAAATGTGTCGCATAATATTTTTTCATATGTTATAATATATTAAATTGAGTGTTCATGTCAATTTAATATGATTAAAATAAAATGTCTATATTGATTATATATGAATTCATATTATGCTATGTCATAATTGCCTATTATATAAAACTTGTTAATCAGGGGCTATATTTAATTATGTATAAAATAAAATGTTTCTTTGGTTTATGAAACATTTTATTTAGCAAAACTTATTATTTGTATCATATTTATTTAGATTCAAATCGTATTTTTATAACCGAACAGTATAATACTTTTATATATCAAAGTATAATTATAATTGATTCATTTTGAATATTCACCTACAATATAATATACCTTCAGGTTAATGGGTATATTTTTATTGTTAATTAAACATATTACCAATATATATTAGGTATTCATGAAATGTAGATCCGTGGTATATCGAGATTCGATAACACAACGTTATCTATAAACTGTATTTTATGCATCTAACATTTTTAATAATCAATAAAAATATACATATTAACAAAAAATTAAATTATAGATATATGTATACAATCCTTTTATTTTTCGATTATATATAGTATCATTTTATGTTAAAGTTTTAATTAATATTAATAGAAATAGTTATATATACATTAATTTATTTACTATAAAGGTATAATATTAGATTGATCATTATTAATTTTTAAACTTTATAGTTTTGAGGTATAAATAAATTATATTTCAAAAGATTTAAAAAATAAAATATAAGTATATTAATAAAATATAATGTTATAGTTTGTTATAATAATTGTAAATAATTTGATATATATAATATAGTTATTATTATATGCCTATACATATGATCTAATAAATACTATACTAATAGCTAATATTGAAATATTATTTTATTGTGAAACCTTCATATAATTAAATATTAATATTATCGAAAATACACATAATAATACATTATAAAGGCATAATTTTTATATATTTGTTAAAGATCCAATTTGGGTTTATAATTTTATATTATAAAATATGGATAAATAAAAAAAAGTATAAAGACTCAACGTTAAATATCTTTTTATTATTCAATATTAACGCGTATTATATTATCATTGTTTAATAAATAATCTTTAATTACAAATAGCATTGTTTTATCATAAAATTAATATAATATAGATCTTTTAATAAACTATTTGAATGTATATACATTGATAACAATAATAATAAAGTATATAAGATAAAAATGAACATTGTAGAACATTTAACGAATATTTATCTAAATTTATATATTAAAATTGCAAATATATCTTATCTCTCTCCTCTCAAAGTGCAATATATCAATATAATACACATAGTTTTCTATTATACTTTAAAATTTACGCCAATAATTATTTATTTGTTAATATTTAATATTTACTGAGTATGATTTTTAAAACAATCTATATTCAAAGACTTATTTAAGCTTATAAATAGCATAAGTACTGATTCAGTACTAATTGGTGTTTTAAACTATGGAAATGATACGCGAAATATATTCTATAATTATCTAATACGGAATATTTATAAATTTAAGTATATAGAAATAAAAATAATGTTATAAGACTCATTAAAATAAATTACGAATTTATTTATAATAAATAAAAAAATATAAATTATATAATTTGCATAGAAAGAGGAACATGTAACTTAATTTGAAAATACTATAATTTTAGAAAAAACAGTATTATATATTATAAGAAAAAACTATATAAAAATTTAATATATTTTAAAAAGCGACTATTTATATACTTTTAAGGATTATAGTAATAATATTATTTTTTATTTTTTAGATTTATATAGTACTTAAGTTTTAGAATTGAAATCACTAAAACAGAAGATATAAATATATTCCTTTTCTATGTTCAAAAATACGTTAAATTCATTATAAAAGTATATCCATTTTTATAATAAAGTTATCCAGATGCTAGTAAGAATAGCATTTTTGTATAAAATGCATCATATCTATATTTAATCAAAAATGTATTAAGCAACCCTCTATTTAAGGTAATTTAGCTAATTATGATAAACAGGAATATAACGTTTCTTTACTAATAATATTATTTTATTATATATAATAATTTAATTATTAAAAAGTTATAATACATTTAACTACAGACAGTTGTTATATATAGGGTTAAAGTATTTGCGTCACATATTGGGGACAACGTATATAAAGCAGCATGATTCTACTCAATTTACAAATTAAAAATAAAATCCCATTATAATGGATGCCGAAATAGTATATGCATTTTTAATAATAAAAATTTCCTTTACAATTTTTGATATTGTATTATATATAAATTTCATTAAACTTTATTTTAATAAAATTTTCATTAATGCACATTTCTAATAATTATTTTTAAATATTTTTTTTAGTGTAAGAACTTCCTTTTAGTAAGGGAGAAATTCCCCGATCAATTGAACAGTGACGGAAAGTATACATTTAAAGATGAATATTTCAAAGATTATTGTACTGGTGGTTGTGATAATGATTTCAAAAAAATTAATGCTGGGTGCTTATATTTTTTTGATGCATTTTTTAAGGATTCTTCTTTGTTTGAGAAGGTTGCAAAAAATAACATCAATATTGTTGATTACATTATTATATGGTTAAGTTATATGTTAAGCCTAATGGAAAGTGAATTAAAAGAAAGTCTAGTTTTTTTTATAATATATATATAAAGGGTGGTGAAAGGTATACAAATACTATATCTGGTATTAATGAATATAGCAGTTATATGGAACTTATAAGTAAAAAACACGATTTGACGAATGTAGATATGAATAAAAGTATTATATCTGAATATATGATGCATTTAAAATATTATGTGAAATGTATACTGAATTTGATAAAAATTCAAATTGCACATCATGTTCAGAAAAAGCTAAAGAATTTGTTAAAAAATACGAACAGCTTAATGGAAATTATAGTATTACTGGGAACAGTTCATATAATAAAATGTTGTCTAGTTTATCAACTGATTATAATAAATTAAAAGATAAATATAAAGATAGTTCATCCCTTCCAGCGATAAAATCAACACAAATTACATCAAGTTCGTCGATAGCAAACAATTTATTACTAGTTTTATCTATATTTGGTGCAATAGGAATTTTTTTAGGAATTTCTTATAAGGTAAATAATAAGGAATTAAAAAAATATTATTATATATATGCAAACATTAACAAAAAAATCGTACATTTCTTAACATTTTATATTAGTATTCATTATTTGGATTTCGGAAACGATTTAAAAAACAACAAATAAGAGAAAAACTAAAAAATATAAAGAAGAAATGAATCAATAATATATAATTCGAAGATTAATAATGATTAATATATGTTAAGAAGTTGTCTATTGGGAAATAATTTTTGCATAATTTTTATATAGTTTTTATGTTATGGGTCAGGGTTGTATTGTGGAACCCATATTCGGGTTGGGGCTAAGTATTATATATTTATTTAATTTTTATAATTAAACACTAATTTAATATGTGTACTATACTCGTATTTTTAATCACAAGATGAAACCAAAAGTCTAAATATGCAACCAAGAAGGGGCATAAGCTAATATTTAATGAATTGCGCAACCTGTTTTATAAGTTATAATATATATAATTGAGTGTTCATGCCGATTTAATATGATTAAAATAAAATGTCTATATTGCATATATTAATATAGATATCTGCTATATATGAATTCATATTATATAAATCTTTTTATCAGAGACTATATTGAATTATCCATATAACAAAGTTTCTTTATTTTATGAAAATTTTATTTAGTAAAAACTTATAACATGTATCATATTTATTTTGATTTAAATCATGTTATCCAACTGAACTGTAATAATAGATATTTATAAAAGATCGATCGAGAATCGAAAATACAGCGTTATCTATAAAAGGCATTTTATGCATCTAACATTTTTAGTAATACATAAAAAATGTACTATAAATATATTATAATAAATTTATAAATTATAAATATATATAATACTCATTTTTTTCATTTCAATAATTTTAATTTATGCTAATGTTCTAATTTATATTGGTAGGAATAGTTATATATATATATTAATTTAATTATCATAAGGTATAATAATAGATTAATCACTATTAATTTTAAATTTTATATTTTGAGGTATAAATAAATAATATTTTAAAAGATTTAAAAAATAGAATATAAGTATATTAATAAATTTTCATATCATATTTTGTTCTAATAATTATAAATAATATGATATATAGAATAACATTATTATTATACCCCTATAAATATAATATAATAAATTACTCTACTAGTAACTAATATTGAAATATTGTTTTATTGTGGAAACTTCATATAATTAAATATTAATATTATCGAAAAGACACATAATAATATATTATAAAGGTATCAATGTTATATATTTGTTAAAAATTCAATTTGGGATTTGTAGTATTATATTTAAAAAACTGAATAAATAAAGAAAATGATAAAGACTCAATCAACGTTAAATTTCTTTTCATTATTCCATATTAACGCGTATTATATTATCACGATTTTACCATAGAATTAATAAAATATAGAATTTTTAATAAATTATTTAATTGTATATACATTGATAATATAACAATAAATATATAAGATAAAAATGAACTATGTAGAATGTTTAGCAAATATTTATTTAAATTTATATATTAAAATAGCAATATATCTTATCTCTCTCCTCTTAAAGTGCAATATAACAACCTAATACATATTGTTTTCTATTATATTTTAAAATTTGCATCAATATTTATTTATTTGTTAATATTTAATAAGCATTATTTTAAAAACAATATGCATTCGAAGACTTATTTAAGCTTATAAATACGGGTTCAGTGCTAATTGTTGTTTTAAAGAATGGAAAAGATGGGAAAATATATTATAAAATTATCCAATAAGGTATATTGGAATAATAATAAAGTTATTGAGCACATTAAAATTAATTTTGAATTTATCTACATTCATTAAAAACAATATAAATTTATTTAATTTGCATAGAAAATGTAGCATGTAACTTAATTTGAAAATACTATAATTTTAATAAAACAGTGGTATGTAGCATTCGAAACAAGTATTAAATATTTAAAATATATTAGAAAATATTTATTTATATACTTTTAAAAAATATACTAATAATAGATTTATTAATTTTAGATATTTACAGGTTCATGAGTATAAATCTATTTATTAAAACATGAGAAACAAATTTGTATTTTTCTATATTGAGACATACTATAAGGAGATCCATTTTTAACCATTATAAAATTCCTTAAATTTTTATAATAAAATTAGAATGAATATTATTAATAATCATAAATTTAAGCATAATTTATGTTATACATATGACCAAAACAAATATCTCCAATTTAAGGCAATTTAGATAATTTCAATAATATATATATATAAACTTACTATAGTATTACTATTGTATTATTACTTTACATTAATTTTAAATTAATACTAAAAATAAAATATGGTTAACTACAGATAATTGTTATATAGAGAATCCAATTTTATGCCCCATTTTGATGCAATATATGAAATTAATATGATATACTTAATTTATAGTTTAAAAATAAATTTCCAATATGTTAAGGGTTCAGGGTTCAGGGTTCAGGGTTCAGGGTTCAGGGTTCAGGGTTCAGGGTTTAGGGTTTAGGGTTTAGGGTTTAGGGTTTAG